>NC_041699.1:605000-622500 GCF_900097015.1 Plasmodium sp. gorilla clade G2
TATTTAAAAAGATAATAGAATATATTGATTCACCCGTTCATTTGTCAAAAAATAATAAGCTTCTTGAAGATAAAAGTACAAACCATTTGATGGATGAAAAGGATAATAGGAATGAAAATTCGGAGCATTCAGAAAAAGTATTTAGAGAGGAAAAAAAAAAGGACTATATACAAAATGATGAAACTGATAAAATAGAGGATATCTTACAAGTTGATAAAAAGATGGCATCAATCTCAAATAATAATAATAACAACCATATGTATAACAGTTCTTTAGATTTATCTTCTCAATCCATTAACAAAAAAAATGAGAAAGATAAAATTATGACAGATCTTATTCTGAAGGAACCTTTTTGTATGCTTGTCAGCTTAATAGACCATCAAGAAGGAGTTGGAGTTACTGTGACAGGCAAAATTTTTAAAGGTGTTATAAAAAAAGGAGATAGTATTATTGTAAAAAGTGAAGAAAATAAATTAAGAGGACATTGTGTTATTAAGAATATTTTTTATATGAAAGGTCTAAAAATTGAAAATGTACCTTTTGCAAGTGCAGGAGATATAGTTAATATATCTATTGCTAAAGGTGTTACACCATCAGTGAATGATACTATAACATCTGATGAAAATATGGAAAGCTTAAAAACTAGACCAATAGACCCTCCAGTTCTATGCCTAAAAATATCACAAAATACAAGTCCTTTAACAGGCAAAGATGGGAAGCATATTACATTATCATCTATAGGTAATAGACTTAAGAAAGAAGCAGCAATAAATATAGCTATAGAAATAAGCGAATCTGAAAAAAAAGATAGTTATGAAGTTAAAGGAAGAGGTGAATTACAATTAGGTATTCTTATAGAAAAATTAAGAAGAGAAGGTTATGAAATGACAATATCATCACCAAATGTTATATATACTAAAGATGAGAAAGGGAATTTATTAGAACCTATTGAAGAATATCATATTACAATACCATCATCAATGACTTCAAATGTTATTGAAAAATTAAATACAAGAAAAGCAGAAATTGTAGATATTATAAATGATGACGATGATAATACATTTATCAAATGTATATGTCCATCAAGAAATTTTTTTGGTATGAGATCTTATTTAAGAGATATAAGTAAAGGGACTTCTATAATCAATTCTGAATTAAAAGAATATAAAAAAAAACAACCATCATATAAACGAGATCGTAATGGAGTTATTATTTCATCATCAAGTGGAACAACAACAGCTTTCTCATTAGATCCTATTCAACAAAAAGGTAATTTATTTGTAAATGAAAATTATCCAACATATGAAGGTATGATTATTGGGGAACATTTTTTAAGTAATGATATTGAAATGAATGCTATAAAAATAAAACCTGTTCAACATTTGAGAAATAAAGGACATGAAGATACAATAAGAATTAATCATAAAAATATTACTATTGAATATGCACTCTCATTTATTCAAGATGATGAAGAAATAGAGGTAACACCTAAAAGGATCGTCATGCGTAAAAAAATATTGAATACTGAACAGAGAAAAACAGCAAACAGGAAGGCAAAGCATGGGTGAACAGATGGGGACACAAATATGGAAAAATATAAATAAATAAATAAATATATATATATATATGTCATGTATTTATATTTTTTTTTTTTTTGAATAAAAAAATTTCAACTACACATTTGTACCTTTGAGAGAAAATATATATTTTATATGATTTATATATATATATATATATATATAATATTTTGTATATAATAAATAACCATATTTTAATCATTTTTTACAATGCTTTATTTGTATTGTGTGTTTTAAATAAATATAAACAAAATTTGTTCACCTTTTTAATTATATTATATATATATATATATATATATATGTATGTATATTTTTTTTTTTTTTTTTTTTAAGTATAATTTTGTTCCTTATTTTAAAACCTTCAATTTTTCAATATATAATTATGGCATAAGAATCAATAGATACTTTGCACAACATATCAACTTATTGTAATATAATGGTAAATTTTGTATTTGAAAGAGGAAAATAAATTATGTTTTTCACTCATATAAATATACATTTGTATTTTTTGTTATAGTAATATAAATATTAAAGGAAATAGAAATTAAAATAAAAATACACATTCTTTTTTTTTTTTCTTTTTTTTTTTTTTTTTTTTTTTTATTCGCTGAAAAAGAAAATATTTGAGTAATATAATGTTTGGTATAATATATAAAAAAATATTTTATATATTTAAAGATTTTATAAGAAAAAAAAAAAATATATAATAATATATACATATATATATGTATATCATTTTTTTGTTATATTGTTTGAATATATTATTTAAGGAAAAATCCAACTGAATTATTTTGCAGACCCTAAAAAGATGATGAACAATTTATACGATGAAAAAGGAATAGTATTATGAAGAAATGAAGAAAGGAAGAAATTTTTTTGTCCTATTTTTTTTCAAAGTACAAAGGATATAGCACAAATAAATATATAAATATATATAAATTTATATATATATGTATATATTTTAGGCATACCATTTTGTTTGTAACCTCATATAATAATAAAATATATACAATTATTATTTTTTTTTTAATATGAATATTCGAATATTTCATTTTAATTTGATTAAGAAACAATATGCCCATAAATTTGCTTCACCTGATTGTCCTAATTTAATAAATATTAAAAAAGTAGTTTATGAAAAATTAAAGCCCATATGTTTTTATATAAAACAAGATTATACTATGGGTCATCACGTTCATGATATGCATTTTTATGGTATTTTATGTTCTCCTTTATTTGAAAATAAAAGTTATAAAGATATGAATATAATGGTAGAAAAATTAATGAGTGAAATAAATTTAGTTGGAAGGGTTAAGTTACATTGTCAGCCTCCTTCAAGATTTAATAAAATGAAAAAGCATATCAGATGGAGATGGAACATGGAAAAGTGAAAGCTTTTCATGTAAATTATATATATATATATATACATATATTTATACATATTTCTGTGAACTCATTTTTTTTGTTAATCAGATACATACTTATATAATCATATAATCATATATTTATATATTTATATTCATATTTATTTTATTTTATTTTTACTTATATTATATAACTATAAACCCATAAAGATTTATCTTTTAAATATATAAATAAAATAAAAGACATTTGGCAAAACAAAAAAAATACTATCCTTAATTTCATTTTATTTTTAAAACGTGGTGTTATATATATTTATTTCTTCTTAAATTATGTTAATTTTGATCACAATAAAAAAAAAAAATAAAATAAAAAAAAAAAAAATATATATATATGATCACATATATATATATATAAAATATATATATTTTGTAAAAACAAAAAATGCTGAAAAAAAAAAATATATATTTTTTATTTTTAAAATAAAAAATGGTGATATATGGCAATATGCCATAATTTACCCCCTTCGAAAAAAAAAATATATATACATATATATATTTATACATATATATATTTATACATATATATATTTATATATATATATATTTTTACAATATGTGTACTGTTCCATAGATATATATATTAAGGAAGTACATATTTATTTATTTATTTATTTATTTATTTATTTATTTATTTTATTTTCTTATTTTTATGGTTTCACTTTTTGGGATGTCTGTTACAGCCATACTGATATAAAAACAAAGACAAGATAATAAAAAGTGTTCCAATAATTTTGCCAGCATTTATTGTTTCATTAAGAAAAAGTCTTGCTAAGACAAAAGTGAAGCATGGTTGAAATGACTGATATAAAGAAACCGTTATAGGTGTTAAATAATTGAGTGCTATAATTTGAATTTTCCAACATAAGATAATGATAGCAATTGTTGAATATAAGATACAAAGAAACTGTTGCATATTTAATTGAGATATTTCTTGAAGAATATTATAATTTTTATTAATAAACATTTCTCCTAATATTCCAAATGGTAGGGTTATAATTAATAAGAAAAACATTTGAGACAATTGTATAATATCATTACTTACATATTTAGTAGCTACATTAATATATATAACTTGTAATCCTTTAGTAATTGGTACTGTTAATAATAAATAAAAACCTAAATCGAAAGATTTAAGGCTCCACATTTCTGCTGTTATAGCTAATCCAAAAAAAGATAAGAGTATAGAAAAAGCTGTTATATAATTCATTTTTTCTATTTTTAAATAATAAGATATGAGAGCAGTAAAAATAGGAATGGTAGGTTGAATAATAGCAACATTATGTGAATCAGTATATTGTAAAGCAACAATTACAATAACTTGTCTTAAGGCACCTGTTATAGATAATATTAAGATAGGCATATAAGCTGCTTTTGGTATTAATTTTTCCTCATTAAAAAATAATCTATTAAAAAAATTACAACTAGAACTTTCTTCTACATTATTTTCTATACATTTATTTTGATTCACATTTATATTATCATTATTTTTATCATTATTATTATTATTATTATTATCAGTTGATTGGTTTTTGTTTTTATATTTTTTCTTATTCTTGGATGACCAACCATATTTTCTACTTGTCTTATTTTCCTCATTTGGAATAGCTAACTCTAAATCTTTTCCATTACTGTTCATATCAGTATCAATATCTTTCATATCCTGATCTAATAATCTTTTATTTTGAGAACATGGTTTTTTTGAAAGAAACATATATATCATCAAAGGTATTGTTAAAGCTGTTCTTAATATAATAAAGATATAAATTGATCCATTTATCTTTATAAAATATTTCATCAATATATAGTTTATACCATATAAAAACATAGAAAATAATAATAATAAATTAACTCCTATCATCAATAAATTGTTACTCTCATCATCACTCCCACTACTAGAAAGAAACCTATCCAATTTGAAGAAATCATTATTTAATATACTACACATAATTTTTTATCATGTATATATTATAAATATATATGATGTTTCCACTATACTCAAAAAAAAAAAAAAAAAATAAAATAAAATAAAATAAAATAAAATAAAAGGCCGAGCAAACATAAAATTTTAAGATCACTAAATATTATTAAGGTTGCATAAATAAATATATATATATATATATATATATATATATATATAAATATATATGTCAATATATTTTAGGTAAACCAAAAAAAAATAGTATATCTTGTTATTTACATATATCTGTATATTTTATTTATAAGAATCCGAAGCCAAAAATGGACAAAAAAATACAAAAAGAAAAAAAAAAAAAAAAAAAAAAATATATATATATATATATATATATATATATATATATTAAAATATATAATTATAATATAATATATTATGTGTGTATATTTTTTTCTTGTAAATTATATATTACTCTTAATTTTACAAATTAGCATATAAGCATTTTTTTTATTATTCAACAAATAAGCACATATATATATATATATATATATATTTATTACATTTGAGAAGAATTGTTTTATTTATTACTCCAAGAGAATAAAAAAAATAAAAAAATAAAATATTTTATATATATATTATATATAATTAGCTTAATTTTTTTATTCTTTTAACCATAAGGATATATTATATAGTACATACTATATAAGCCTAAACCTTGTATTACACAAAAAATTGTAAAATTAAGATATACATATATATATATATATATATATATATGTATTTATATTTATATTGAATAGAAATATTTGCTTACCTAAGAAAAATGTATAGTATAAAATATATATTACATATATATATTATATATATATTAAATATCTATTATTATAGTGTGTATTGTTTTTTGTAAAATACTTCATAGTCAATAATAATAATAATGTATCCCTCTCCCTCCCTTTTTTTTTTTTTTTTTTTTTTTTTTCTTTGCATATATAAATTTAAATATTTCTAAAATTTTGGTATAATTTTCAACATTTATATTTTGAATAATTTATGTCCTAAGGATGAATATTTGTTAAGTTTCATTTTCATGATAATTTTTTTTTTTTTTTTTAAGAATACAGAATATAATATATATATATATGAATATAAAAATATACATTTATAAATAATTGTATTATACATATATTTCACAAAAATAATAATATTACAAATAACATATATATATTATATATATATTGTATTTTTTTTTTTTTTTTTTTTTCTTTTTTGCTTGTCACCTTTTACTTCTAAAACCAAATATAATCCCCAATTAGATGAATTTATTGTTTTGTTCTTTTAATTATTATTATTGTTCTTAATATATATATATATACACATATTTATATATACATATTTATATACACTTTTTTCCATATGATAATGTTCTGTTAGTCTTAATTTTTAAACATTATCACTTATACAATTAAAGTTTAATTCTATTTATTATATATATATATATTTATATATATATGTTTTTCTTTTTTTTTTTTTTTTTTTTTTTTTTTATTGTATGTCATAGTATAAGATAACAGATAATTCTTTCACATTTGAAACATTTATTATTTTATTATGATAATATGTATTTATTTTTAATATTCAAGAATCGAACGTAAAACAAATGAAAAGAAAACAAAACAAAAGAAAGAAGAAGAAAAAAAATAGAAGACAAAAAAATATATCTAGTAATATATAATATTTTATAATTAACACATATATATATATATATATAATAAAAATAAAATAATATGATATGATTGTTAATATGTACATATACAATTTGTTTATATAATTATGTATACCTTTTTATGTCTCATACAACAAATTTATTTCTTTACAACATAATAATTTTATAACTCTTAAAAAGTATTGCATTGTTATGTAAATATATATATATATATATTTTTTTTTTTTTTTTTTTTTTTTTTTTTCTGTAGCATTATAAAATATATTTCTATATAGAAAAAGGGGAAAATAAAATAAATAAATAAATATATATATATATATATATATATTAGGAAGTAAAAACACAGAACTGATATATATATATATATATATATATATATACATATATATATCAAAATACTTATCATAATCAATATATTTGTTTCTTCAAACAACATAAACCCCCTTTTATATCCTTTTTATTTTATAAAGAATGCCAACAGAAATGAATTCTTCGTTTCTAGATAATAATGAAAGGAATTTAAATTTAGTTGATAAGATGTCACAATTGTATGACAAGTCTCAAAGGAAGGCAACTAAGAAATTAATTATAGCTAGTATAATATGTATAATTTTTATGATAATTGAAATAGTAGCAGCAATAGTATCAAATTCTTTATCTTTAATGTCAGATGCTTCTCATTTATTTTGTGATTTATTATCTTTTGCTTTAAATTTATTTTCTATATATGTTTCAAGTTTTCAAGGGAATGTAGATATGTCTTTTGGTTATCATCGAGCTGAAATTATAGGTGCATTGTTTTCTATATTTTTTATATGGTCGTTATCAGCATATATTTTATATACAGCTATATTTAGATTATTCGATGTTCCAAAGGTCAATGGATATATTATGTTTATTACAGCTTTTATCAGCACGTTAGCTAATATATTTATGGCATATGTTTTACAAGTACATTCTCATGGGTTCGGGTTCATGAATGAAAATAAATGTAGTAATCATAAACATGAATCATCATCTTATCATGATAATTCTTCTTCTTTAATTTTATCAGATCATAAGAGTAATAATAATATCGAAAATAATGTTAAGAAGAATTCCTTATCAAAGAGATATAAAAATATTAATAGTGATATTATAATTGATGAAAACGATATAAGAAATACTAAAAATAATCTTTCTGCAAATAAAATGGATGGAACGACGTGTAATTATGTAACCTTTGATTATTATGATAACATGGATGAACATGATAAGAATGTAGAACAAGTTGATCATATGTATGAAAAAAATAAAAATTATATGAATAAAGAAAAATATATAAATAAAAATGATTATACATCTACAAATTTGAATTCTAATAATTTATACTCAAAAAATAAAACATCTAACAACCAACAAAATAATATAGATAATATAAATAGTAATATATATAATGAAATAAAAAAGAAAAAAAAAAAAGAGAAAAAAAAAGAAAGTTGTTGTGATGTAGACAAAGTAGAAGAAGATGACATACAAAAATATGATATTCAAAAAGATGACATAAAAAAATATGACATTCAAAAAGATGACATACAAAAAAATCATGCTTATATTATTGAAAGTGAATATTGTGATGACTTATTAGATAATCATAATCATACACATGAATCTACAAATCATGATCATAGTCATGATGATATAAATAACATTAGTTTAAAAACAGCATATCTACATGCAATTAGTGATTTATTACAAAATGTAGGTGTTATGATTGCATCTTTATTTATATGGTATGATCCTAGATATTCAATAGCAGATCCTATATGTTCAATAATATTTTGTTGTATTGTTTTTTCTACAACTATGTCAGTCATTAAAGAAATATTAAATATATTGATGGAGGGAACACCTGTAAGTATTAATTTGATAGATCTTAAAAATGATCTATTAAAAATACCAGGAGTATTAGATGTACATGATTTGCATGTATGGTCCTTATCAATTGGAAAACCAGCTTTGGCTTGTCACATAGTTGCTAGTAAAACATATTCTCATAGCGTATTAAATGACGCTACATTATTATGTCAAAACAAATACAAAATATTACACACAACAGTTCAAACGGATTATTCTTCAAACAGATCAAACTGTGAAACGGAAGCGCACCTTAAATGTTCCACGTTAAAAGGGGACACATAAAATGTAGAGTATTACACAAAAAAATAAAAATATAAAAAAAATAAAAAAAAAAAAAAAAAAAAAAAAAAAAAAAAAAAAAAAAAAAAAAAAAAAAAAAAAAAAAAAAAATAAAAAAAAAAAAAAATAAAAAAAAAAAAACATGTTACTATATATATATATATAATAAATATTTATAATTTTCCATGGTTAATAAAATTAATAATACATATATATGTATGCCCCTTACAATTGTAAAGGCATACATATATATATATATATATATATATATATTATTGAAATGATAATTGTTGTATATAATTATTTTATTTTTATTTATGAATTATAAAAAAAAATTTTGGTTTCATATCATGTATATATATACATATTATTATATTTTTATTTTGTCTATGTTTAATTTTATATATACCTTCCCATTTATTATTATTATTTTTTTTTTTTTTTAATATATCATATGTAATATTTTTTCCATAATATTTTTAATTTATATTGTTTTAATATATATATATATATATATATATATATATATTTATATTTATATTTATATGTATACCTTTTTATTATGAAATATAAAAAAAACAAACAAAAAAAAAAAAAAGTTAAATATATATTCTATATAAAATATTAAGTTATCTGTATTTTTTTTGAGTTACATAAAATTATGATATGCTTTTATATCTTATTTATAATTAGGAATGTATTATAAATTCAATGTTACAATGTCTTTTAATTTTGACATATATAAATAATATATATAATATATATGTGTTAAAATAAATAACAGGATATATTTTTATTTTATTATATTTCATTTTATTTCATTTAAATTTTTTTCTTTTTTTTTTTTTTTTTTTTTGTGCTTGAGCTTATTATATCGAATGTACAATGGATGATATTACATACTTTTGACAAGGTTAAAAAAAAAAAAAAAAAAAAAAAAAAATGTGTAGAACCGTTTTTATTATTTTATTATAACACATTTAAAAAGATAGATTACAAATAAATATAATATGAAATATTATTGAATATTATGAAATATTCTTATTAGAAGATTATTCATTTTGTATTCATTTTTATAATATATATTTAATAAGTCATTAATTTACTTGTAACCGTTACAATAAAATTTCTTTTGTTTTCTATACATATTAACACCAATAATTATATATAAGTAAATAAAAAGTAAAAGAATATTTTTAATATCTAATTTTTTAAAACATATTTTGTGCTCTCTCTATAAATATATATTATAAAACTTAATAAGTACACATTTTTTTATAATTATATTTATATGCGTACATTAAAATAAAATAAAGTTGATATAAATTTTTTTATACTAATAATATTATATATATATATATATATGTATTGAAAAAAATATATATTTATATATAAAAAAAAGAAAAAGAAAGACGTATATATTTATATATAATATATTATATATATATATATATAGTATTATTTTCTTCTTATTATTATATTTTTTATTTTTTTATCTATGCTTAAATATTTATGATTATCATATTATTGAGTTTCCTATATTTTTTTATTTTATATTCATATAAAAATTACAAAACTTTAAATTTAAAGAAAATATAAAAATATTTTATAAATAAAAATAGTATATTCATTTATAATATTTAAAATAAAGGATTAATTATATATAATATAGTATATATTTTAATATATACTTTATTATATATATATATATATATATGTAGAAAATGTCACTATTAAAAAAAAATCATATATAAATATAATAAATATAAAAAGTTCATATTATATTATAAAATATTATTATATAAATATATATGTATATTTTTTTTTTTTTTCTTTTTTTTTATATTTTATACTTTTGTTGGAATCATTTTTATTTTATAGGAATAATTATTATATAATTTAAATCTTAAAATATATGTATATATATATATATATATAATATATATATGTATATATTATCATTATATATTAATTTATTTCCTCATAAAATAAAAATATACCTATTTATTATATATATATATATATATTTATATATTACTCTTTTTTTTTTTTTTTTTTTTTTTTTTTTTTTTTTTTTTTCTTTTTATTTATTAAATGATGAAGGAAAAAGATAAGAAACTGAGAAAAAAAAGATCACAAGAAAAAAAAGAGTATCATAGCTCCTCTGAAAGTATGAAAGATGAAGAGATGGTTTCTTCTGAAGACGAACATAAAAAAAGAAAAAACAAAGAAGATGATAAAGATATAAAAGAACGAGAAAAAAGTAAAAAACCTGATGAGGACAAAATGAAAAAGAAAAAAGTATACGAAGAAGAAAATTCTAATAATGAAGATGGAAACATAAAAAAAAAAAAAAAAAAGAAATCACAATGTGAAGAGATTGACAATGATAATAATAATAATGATAATAAGAATAATGATATTGATGACCAAGAAGATGAAAATAATAATAAATATAATGATTATAAAAAAAAACATAAAAGTAATAGTAGAATTATTGATGATCCAAATAATAGTGATAATGATATAAAAAAAAGAAGAAAAAAAAATAAAAGTGATACTACTAGTTCAATCAATTCTAATATGTCTAATAATTATAATAAGAATAACAATTCTAATATTTCAGAGATGTCTGATAATTCTTCAACAAATTTGAGAAGAAAGAAAAGCAGAGAAGACGTGATGAGGAAAAGAAAAAGAGATAGAAGCTCTGAGTACAAAATTAAAGGGTCCTATAAAAATATTGAAATACGAATGAGGAATAAAAATAAATATAGAAGTTTAGAACGAAAAATGAAAGATAAATCTAGAGAAAAGAAGAAAGGACGAAGTCAAAATTCAAACAGTAGTAAGAGTGGCAATTCTAGTGATGAAAATAATTATAAAAAGACTAATCATAAAGATAATCATAAAGATAATCATAAAAATAATCATAATGATAATAATAATTATAGTAGTAATGATGATAATAGTAGTAACACTGGTTCTTCAAATAGTGATACTAGTGGTAATGGTAGTGGTAATGGTAGTGATAATGGTAGTGATAATAGTAGCACCGAAAACACTGGTAGAAACAAACGTGTAAGAAATGTAAGCTCAAGCGTTAGTATAAGTGAAAGGATGAGGAGGAGAAGCAAAATGAAAAGAAAAAGAAGACATTCAAGATCTATTAGTATTGAAAGAAGGATTAAGGTCAAACACAGAAATGTAGAAGATGAAGACTCAGAGGGTAGTGATAGCAAATCGAGGAGGAGAAAAAGGGAAAGAAGTAGAGATAAATATAGGGAAAGCCGCAGAGGTAGTATTAGAGATAGGGATAAAGAAAGGTATAGAGAAAGGGAGAGAGAAAGAGAGAGAGACAGAGAAAGAGAAAGAGACAGAGAAAGAGACAGAGAAAGAGAAAGAGATAGAGAAAGGGATAGAGAAAGAGAAAGGGATAGAGAAAGAGAAAGAGATAGAGAAAGACGCCGACATAGAGAAAAAGATAGAGATAGAGAAAAAGATAGAGATAGAGAAAAAGATCGAGATAGAGAAAAAGATAGAGATAGAGAAAAAGATCGAGATAGAGAAAAAGATCGAGAAAGACGTAAAAGCTACAAATTTGATTCTCCTCCTCACTCATGTGATGAAGATAATAATATAAAATTATCAAAGACATCAATTTCAAATAATAATAAATCCATGAGTATTCTAAGTAATACTATACCTACATTAAATAGTAATAATTTAGTATTAAATAATGACATTTCTGTTGTTAATAATTCAAGTTCTAATAATAATATTGAAAGTTTAATCCAAACGTTGAACAGTAATATTCTGAACACTAATAATAGCAGCTTAACAGCTAGCCACATTTTAAATAATAATAATAGTAATAATAGTAATAGCAATAGTAATAATTTGTTATTAAACGAAAGTAATTTTTTAAGTAACACTTTAAGAAATAATTTATTATTAGAAGAAAAGAATATATTATTAAAACAATCTCATTTAAATTTATTATTAAATAATCAATTGAAATTAAATAATGTAATGTCTTTACAGAATATATATAAGAATGTATTAAATATAAATGAATTAAGTTTTCCAACAATAGATGTAAATATCGAAAAGACAGCTAGAGAATTATATGTTGGTAATATTCCTCAAAATATAGATATACAAGAAATTGTAAAATTTTTAAATTCATGTTTATTAATATTATATAATAAAGAAAATGAAAATGAAAATATATGTTTGAAAGCATGTATAAGAGGTGATACACATTATGCATTTGTAGAATTTAGAAATATTCAGGATACATCTAATTGTATGTTATTAAATGGTATTAATTTTTATGGAAATAATTTAAGAATTGGTAGACCAAAAACATTTCCTATTGAATATCATAATTTAATACCACAAGCAACTATTCCTATTATTGATAATTATTATTTATCTCAAGGTTTAATTGGATTAAGAGCTTTTATTATTTTTTGTAAGAATGAAGAAAAAATGAAAAATGATGGATTACCTATTAATATGATAAAATTACAAAAATTATGTGTATCTAATATATCCAAAAATAATGATACAAGTAAAATTAAAGAACTATTAGAAGCATTTGGAGAAATAAAAAGTTTTGAATTTTTTTATGGAGATGATATATCAGATACTTATATAAGTTTAGTTGAATATGTAAATACAGAAAATGCTATTCAAGCTCATAAAATATTAAATCAAAATACAAGTTATAAAATTCAATTCGAACATGAAATAATTAATGATCCTCATATAAATAATATAATTAAAAATAAATATATGAAAACTGAAAATTCTATACTCACTCTACAAGTTCCTACCAAAGTTATTGTTCTCAATAAAATTGCTACCTTTGATGAACTATCAGATACAAATGAATATAAAGATATAGTTGAAGACATCAAAATTGAATGTGAAAAGTATGGAAAGACACTGGAGGTAGTCTTGCCTGTTTTCTCTTATAGAACCTATGACTATTTGAAGAGGATGTCAAATAAAAACCACCTTACAAATGTCGATCATTTGGAAGATAACCCCGATAAAGAAAATAATGTGGACAAACAAGATTGCGATGATAATAATAATAAGAAGAAGCAAGATGATGATAATGATAATAATAAGAAGAAAGATGATGGTGATGATAATAATAATAATAATAATAATAATGATGATGATGATAATGAGGAAGATTTAACTCATCCCAATTATGACCTTACATCTATAGGATGTGCCTTTATTCATTTTGAAAATATCGAATCTGCAACCAAAGCAAGAAAAGAATTAAGTGGTAGAAAATTCGGAGCAAATATTATCGAAGCAAATTATTTTAGTGAAAAAAAATTCTTAATGAAAAATTTTAAAAATGTAAAATATAATTTTAAACAATCTCATTCTTCTCTTTTTAATGTAAACTTAAAATTAGGTAATTTGACATACTCAGATTGTTCAGATGATGAATAAAAAGAAGTTTACAAAAAAATGAAATAATAAAAGGATTGTTGGATAGATATTTGTGTAACCCTATATACGTGACAAACCATTCTATTTTTTGTTAGGATATATATATATAAATATATATAAATATATATAAATATATTTTTTTTTTTGGACAAGGGACCCTTCAAAAAAAATAAAATAAAATAAAATAAAGTAAATACCAAATGAATAAGTATATATTGTATATTCCTATAAATAAATAAATATATATATATATATATATATATATATATATGTATATATTCATATTATGTTCCTTTTTTTTTTTTTCTTTTTTTTTTTTTTTTTTGCTCTTTCTTTCTTTTTCTTTTTTTAGAATTTCTACGTGCACAAAATAAAATTATCGAAAATATGAACCATACACATATACACAAATATATTATATATATATGTGTGAAACAACCAAATAATAACATTTTATTTTTTTATTTTTCTTTTTTCTTTTTTCTTTCCTTTTTACAGCATATAATCAAATATTGAAATTTTTTGATTTTATATAAAAACAGTTGAAATTGATACATAAATAATTATATGTTCAGGTTAAAATTAAAAAAAAAATAAAAATAAAACACAAAAAATAGCATATATATATATATATATATATATATATATGTGGTAGATATGGATATATCTACACAAACAGTTGTTGTATACCCCACAACATATTTTTTATATATTTATTATTTTTTTACTTTTTAAAATTTTTTCTTTTTTTTTTTGTTCCATTTCATTAATTATATTTTAATATATTTTTTATTTTATTTGTGATTTATTCATTTTATTTATATTTACAAATTTTATCATACCCACATATATATATATATATATTATATTTTAATTTTTATATGAATGTGTATATATTATTGTATATACATATAAAAATATAACATATACATGAATAAATATATATATATTTATATATATACTAATGTTTTATCTTTTTCTTCTGCTCAATTTTTTGGCAATTCTCTTTTGAAGTATTCCCCTTTTTTTGGCTCGTGCTGCTAATTTCCCTTTAAGTTTTTTTTTGAGTTTACCATATTCTGTTAAAGCATTTTTTTTTTTTTTTCCTTTAAATTTTTGTATTAACATCATAACTGATTTTTTTTTTTCCTTTTCTCTATTTGTTTTAAATCTATTATTTTCACTTTTGTTTGTTTTTATTTTCATCAACTGACTTTTCTTTATTTTTTTCTTATATAATAAATCCTCTTCTGTAATAATTTTTTCCTTATCACTATCAGAATTATCATCTGATGAATCTTCATCACTTTCTTCAGCATTACATATATCTTG
Organism: Plasmodium sp. gorilla clade G2; assembly: GCF_900097015.1. Taxonomy (NCBI): domain Eukaryota; phylum Apicomplexa; class Aconoidasida; order Haemosporida; family Plasmodiidae; genus Plasmodium; species Plasmodium adleri (nom. inval.). The sequence continues at coordinate 620,628 of NC_041699.1, forward strand.
TAATTCTGATAATACCACAGATTTGTTATTTGCAATATAATCTCTCATTTTTTTTAATTTTTTAAAATCTTCATCTGTTAATATTCGTTCAGATAAAATCTTTTTATTCTTATCTACTATATCTAATTCCTTTTTTATTTTTTCTTCTTTTCTTTTGTCTTTTTTTAATTTTTTATTTAAATGTAATAATGTATTATCTTTGTTCTTATCATTCGTTTCGATTTCTTTAATATTTCTTTTCCTGTCCACCTCATCATCATCAATGTGATTATCACTTATATCATCATCGTTTATATCATCATCACTTATATCATCATCGTTTATATCATCATCGTTTATATCATCATCATTTATATCATCATCATTTATATCATCATCATTCATATCATTATCACTTATATCATCATCATTCATATCATCATCATTCATATCATCATCACTTATCTCCTCATCATTCATATCTTCATCACTTATCTCCTCATCATTCACATCTTCATCATTCATATCATCATCATTCATATCATCATCACTTATCTCCTCATCATTCATATCACCATCATTTATATCACCCATTTCAACCTTTTCCTTTTTATTATCTCTCTTGTTTTTCTTAGTCTTTTTTTCCGTTCCAAGCTTTCCAAGCAAATAAGAATATTGCAATAACGAATTTTCCTGAACACTTTCGCCTGACTTGTTCAGAATTTTTTTTTTTTGCACCAAAATGGCTGTTTGTTTATCCAAGAATTTTTTATTTAACACTTGTGGATTTACATGTTTACAAACATTAATAAATCTCCTGATGATGGTTGAAATTTGTTTATTTTTATAATCTTTGAAAACAATGACTGCTTCAAATATTTCTTCGTTTAGGCAACTTGGGAACTTGATAATAATTTCTATGATTGCATTAATAATTAGATAGACAAATTCTTCTGACAGGTGTTCACAAAGAAATTTTTTAATTAGCACACAAACAATTCTTTGTATAAATGGTGTAGGAATATAATCATGTAAGCATTGAATAAATATGGATAGATACCTTGAAATGGTGTTTTTATTTTTTAAATGTAATAAGACATTTTCATAATATAGAAAAAAATTTTCTTCAATAATTTTATTTCTTTGATAAATTCTGCATAAAATATTTAATAATAATAATTTGATAGTACCGTTATTAAACTGATATTTCGAGCATATTAAATTGAATATATTGGATGAAAATGTATATGCATCAAATAAGAAATCAATAAATGTATAATTAACATAATTTGATAGATCGATTTTTTTTTTTCGATTTTTTTTTTTTGTGCCTAAATGATTATTTTCTTCATCAGATGAAGAATTATGATTATTATAAATTGCTTCCATAATTTTTTCTTTTTTAATATGTAGTTGTTTAATTTTAGATTTTGTTAATTTTTGATGTGTTTGATTACTTATATTTTTTAATTCTTCAATTTTTTTATTTTTATCAATTTTTTCTTTTTCCATTTTAACAACGAGTTCTTTATTATCATACTTACCTAGAAGAGCATAACAAACACATTTCACAATTTTTAAATTTTTATAAAATATACCCTCACTAATTAAGTTCACATTTTTTTTATTGACAAAAATATTTTTCTTGATTAACTCTATTAAAATACTACAAGAAAAATTATTAATACTTTCATTTATGGTAATATTATTAAAATAAGAAAAATTGGATGAAGAATATTTTTTTCGTATTCTTTTCTTTTGACCACATTCTATAAAAGCTTCATGTAATAAATAAAGAACATCGTCTTTTAAATCTCTATTATTTTTATTATTTTGTAAATGGCTATTCATGTTATTCATGTTATTCATGTTATTCATGTTGTTCATGTTGTTT
>NC_041699.1:625000-657500 GCF_900097015.1 Plasmodium sp. gorilla clade G2
TATGTATACATTGTGGTGATCAAGCCAAATGTTTTAGAACCCAGTTACCTAGAAATAATCCATTTTATAATTATTATTTACAAGATTCAAATTATATGGATGACCCAACAAATGAAAATGAGGAATTGATACCTTCTGATGATACAAATAATTTAAATACTGAATCGGATGACACAGATAATGAGATGAATAATAATGAGATGAATAAAAATGAGATGAGTGATGATGAGATGAATAATAATGAGATGAATAATAATAAGATGAATAATAATAAGATGAATAATAATGAGATGAATAATAATAAGATGAGTGATAGTGAAGAGAATATAAAAAATTCAACATCTACAAATAATAATTATAATAATAATAATAATGATTTGATAAATAAAAATATTGATAATGCACATCTGACAGATATGAATAGCAGTGTAATTTTCAGTAGTAATGAAACCTTTAATGTTATAGAAACCCTGAATAGTAATAATCATTCTAATAGTTTTGAACCCACAGGAAATAATTTAAATGAATCAGAAGAGACATCAAATAATATAAATGAATCAGACGATACTACAAATCAAATAAATGAATCTGATCATACTACAAATCCATTCAACGAATCTGATGATACAAATAATGAACAGAGGCCATTAGAAAAAAGAGAAAAAGAAATAAATCTATATATAAATAATGATGATAATAAGAAGGATCATGTTGTAAATAATATTATTATGAATGTGAAGGAGGATGAAGAAGAAAAGAAGGGAAACAATTTTAATATATCTTGTATGAAAAAAATAGAAAATCAAAATTGTAATAATAAAATTGTTACACATAAGGATAGTATTATAGATCATAATAATAATAATAATATTATACATAATAATAATAATATATATCTTAATAATAGTAATAATTTTATTGTAAGTTCTGATATGAAAAAGAAAGATTCTATTTTAGTAACAGATTATTATATGACATTAATAAAAAAAGATAAAAACATTTTTGATAAATCTTTAGAATATTATTTTTGTTGTAATATATGTGGTATTCCTTGTATAAATAAACATAAAAAACATAAACGTTGTAAACTTAAGAAGCATATAATATTTCAAGAACATAAAATATATATTAGTGATGAGGATGATTGTGAAAGTAGTAGTACAGGGAGTGAAATGTTTTCAGATATTTATGGAGCAGATTCAAATGATGAACATGCTAATAATAAAGGTGGGACTTATGTTCTTCAAATGAATAGAAAAGAAAATGATAATTCTAGGATGACAAATGTAAATGTTTTATGTAATGAAAATATAAATACAATTAATAATGATGAATATACTACGAATAATGTATCCTTAGATCATGCATCTGAAATGTATGAAAGTGGAGATACAAACAAAACGGATCATATGAATAATAATAATATCAAAGGGAATAATAATAGTATGAATAATAATAGTGTGAATAATAATAGTGTGAATAATAATAGTGTGAATAATAATAGTGTGAATAATAATAGTATGAATAATAATAGTATGAATAATAATAGTGTGAATAATAAAAATATTAACAACAATAACATTAATATTGTGGATTATAATAAAATAAATATTTATAGTAACACTAATTATTCATTTAATGAGAAAGAACAGAATAAAGAAGATGCAGAAGAAATAGATTTAGACATTAGTGAAATGAAAGCGTTTGAACAAATACAAAGAGATATTGAGAATACAAGAAATATTGATAAGGTTTTTAAAAATTATATAAAAAAGATTCAACGATTTCCAAGTCAATTTATTAGATATTCATATAATGGTACTGCTTTATATTCATCATGTGATATATATAATAGTAATAGAAATAATATATCAGAGTTACCAATTACAAATAATAATGTTCACAATAATATTATGAATCATATTTATAATCCATTTAATAGTAATAATGTTCCTCGTTGTCATATTTGTAAGAGAAGAAAAGTATTTGAATTTCAAGTTCTATCTACCATTATTAATTTCTTAACAATAAAAAAAAATATACAAGTTGATAATAATATAGCCTTAAATTCAAAGTTTGCTTATCTTGCAATTTATACATGTGAAAATAATTGTGACATATTCGATATAAACAATTTTAAAGAATCACAAAAAAGACACTACAGAAGTAGATATATTCAGGAATATGTCTATGTACAAGTTGAGAATTAAAAAAAAAAAAAATTATAAAAAATAAAGAAGTCAAATTTTTTTTTTTTTTTTTTTTTTTTTTTTTGAAGAGAAGGAAAAAGAGTAAAAGTACTTACCCGTGTTTATTTTGTATATACAATATGGATGTATATATTATATATATATATATATATGTGTGTTTATATGTTTATAATTTTTTTTAATTTTTATCTGGTAATATTTATATAAGTATATGTTTATTTGTGTATTATATTTATTTATATTTTTTTATTTGTATATATATATATATATAATATATATATTTTATGTATATATGTTTTTTTTTACATTTGTATATATTTGTGTTTTTATTTGTACCTATTTGCATTCATTTGTATGTTCAAAATGAATTATATATATATAATATATATATTTTATATATTTTATATATTTACATATATATGTGTTTTTTAAATAAGAAACAAAAGTTTTTATATTTCAAGATCCTATACTTTTATTGGTAACTTTTAAAGAATTTTTTCATACGAAATTTTATATATATATATATAAGGGAAACCATCAAAATATGATAACATGATTTTTTTTTAAAAATAAAAAATAAAAAAAATATATATATATTATATATGTGTCATATATATATATTTTATTTTTTAAAAAAAAAGACCTTTTGAAAATACACAAAAAAAGTACACATATAAATATGAATAAAAAATATTAAACTCAAATACACTTTTTTCCATTTTATATTATTTTATCTTCAATAAAACTAATGGAACACTTAAAAAAAAAAAAATGAAAAATATTAAATAAGCACACAATGTTAAATATATAAATATATAAATGTATTTATATATATAAATATATTTAAATATATATTTATATTTATATTTATATATTTATATTTTTTTTGATGCCTTAAGTAGGGGGTGGACCAAAAGAATTTCCCCTTTTCATATATTTCACAAGAACAAAAAATATTACCACATATATATAATATATATATATTATATATATATATATTTATATATATTTACACATATATATGTTTATATTCACAATTTTGTATCCATTCTTATTTGTAAAAACATTATATTGTGACCTTAACTATTTATCTATTTATTTATTTATTTATTTATCTATTTATGTATTTTTTTTTTTTTTTTTTTTTAAACCGATATTAAGTCAAAAGGAAAAGTAAAAAAAAAAAAAAAAATGGAAAAAATTAAACATTAATAATTTTATCATTGTGTACATGAGATTTTATTTTTTTTTATAATTATTATTTCATATATATATAATATATATATATATTATATATTTTTTTATTTTATGTTCTTATTGCACACTTATATAAGTATCTTATAAAAAATATCAATATATATTAATATATTTATTTATATGTATAATTTTTTTTCTCTCTAAAAAAAAAAAAAGAACATATATAAAAATATATATATATATATATATAATATTATATATGTATAATATTTTTTAAAGCCTCTTAAGAAAAACACATTTCAAAATATTTTAAAAATAAAATATTATATATTTTTATTTTTTTATTTTTTCAAATGTGCTAATTATTTAAATTTTAAAAGAAATATTACATATATATTATATTAAATATATATATTATATATATAATATTTATTTTATTTTACTAATAAAATATTTTAAGTATCTTGGAATTGAGAACTTGAACTTTCATTATTATATATTATATATATATAATATATATTTATTTATTTTATAAATATAATTATATATATATAATATAATATAATATAAAATAAAATATATGTATTGAAATTTTTAAAAATAAAGAAAAAAAAAGAGAAACACCTTATGCGTGATATATTAATATAATATTATTTATAACTCTGAATTGTTACGACTTTATCTTATTATTTTTAAGAATAAAAAAAAAAAAAAAAAAAAAAAAAAAAAAAAAAAAAAATTTTAAGAACGTAAACATTTGAATGTGCTTGGATAAATATTTTTTGTATTAAATATATCACACGATTGAAACAATAAAAATATATAAAAATATAAAAATATAAAAATATAAATATATAAAAACATATAATATATATTTATATATTTATTATTACAATGAAAGTGTGGGGAGCTTCCTTTTTTGTAGCTGCAATTGCTGCTCTTATCAAAGAAAAAGTTGAATGTATTGAAATCAGTGCAAGTGAGATATCACCTCATGAAACTAAATCAACAAATTCTTCACTATTTCAAGGTGAAACAAAATTTGATGAATCACTTAAGAACTTTTTCAAACAAAACAATAAGAATGAAGAAGAAATAGAAAGAGATAATTTCTTTGATGAGAACAAGAACTTTATAAGAGGAGAAATATTATCAGATATGAATAGTAAGTTTCTTGTTGATGTAATTAACAATAGTACTTTGAATTTTTTAGAAAATTTAAATGCAGATAATGAAGGTGAGAATAAAGATTATCAAATAGAACTTGAAGAAAATTGTTCTCCATTTTATTGTGAGAAAATTATGAAGGCAAAGGAAATTGAAAGAATGGATGATACAACAAATATGTCAGATAAGATAAATGATAATAATATGAATGATATTAATGATAATAATATGAATGATATTAATGATAATAACACAAATGATAATGTTATGAATTTTGAATCTAGTATGGAAGAAAAACAAAACATAAATGAAAACGAAAGAAACATAAAACTACACGACAATAATAATAATAATAGTAATAATAATGTGGATAATAATTTAGTAAGGAATATGAATATCATTCAAGAATTTTATAATTATGATGATGATAGTAGTAATAATAATAGTTACAACAGTGATGATGGTGTAGATGCTTTATATTTACAATCTGTAGAAGATGGAAATGATAAACAAAGAATTGTTTTAACTGATGGAAATAATGTTTATGTTCTAGAAGAAATAACACAGAATGATAATAAGAACTCAACAATGAATAAAGATGAAAATGATATAAATAAAATCACAAATGTTGAACAAGAAATTAAAATGCATATCCCATCAGATGAAAAATATAATGAAGATAATCTATTAGAAAATTTTATGGATTATTTAAATTTTGAAGATTCACTTTTAAATAATATTGATGATGTAATGAATATACAAACTGATAGAGAAACAGCCATACACCCACACAACAATACAAATGATAATCATAATGATAATAATAATAAGGAGAATTCTTATTATGATAATTCTCATGATTCAAATATTCAAAACAAAGAACAAAATAAGGATCAATCCTTTTTTGATGATAATATCTTTAATCTTAGTGAAGAAGAATTATCAAAAAAAATTTTTGATGACATAAAAATGAACAGTGAAGATAAAATCGAATGTCATAATTTTTCAGATAATGAAGATAAATGTAATAGTTTTAAAAAATGTACTTATGTAAATATTGATAATAAGGATACATGTTTCCTTGATTATAATTATATGCTCTTCTTAAAAAATAATAACTGTGCCTTACAATCAAAATCATCATTGTTATCTATATCGAAGGATTTATTAAAGTAATATAAAAAATATATATATTTTAAATATGTTATGTATTTTAAATATTTTATATATTTTATATATATATATATATATATTTATTTATTTATTTTTTATTTTAGGAATGATATTATAAGCAGACAAATGTTTCAACTACTAAGGAATAGCAATAACAACAATTTTATTTGTGATACTGTCACTTATTCTTTCTTAACAAATGTAGTTGATAATACAAACTATGAAGAAATATTTTCATAATTGTTCATATAAAAAAAAAAAAAAATATAAAAAAATAATATATATATATATATATATATATATTTATATATATTAATTTTTTTTTTTTTTTTTTTTTTTTTCCCCCTTTTTAAAAATATACTTACATTTCTTAATATTTTCTAGTTCTATTAATATGATTAAAATATAAGAATAAACAATATAATCATTTTAAAGAAAATACACACAAAAATAAATATATATACATGAGAATGGATATATATATATATATATATATATAAATGTATACATGTCAACACTTATAAGAAAAAAAAAAAAAAAAAATTATACATACAAATATATAAATATATAAATATACATATATATTTTTATATATATATATTTTTTTATATATATTTATTTATATAGGATTATTTTTTTTTTTTATTTATTTTTTTTTTTTTTTTTGCAAAAGATGCAAATAATTTTTTTTTTTTTTTCAATACAACAACCTTTCAGTTAACGTTTTTATATTATTATAAAAATAATTAATAATATAAATAAATAATATAAACATATATAGCATATCTTATGTATTATATTATATATATTCTTTATATGCTTGTAAACTTTTCTAACAAGTACAATCTCTCAAAAAAAAAAAAAAAATAATAAATAAATGAAATAATACAATATAATATCACAAGAATCGAAAAAGTTCATCTGTTTTATACTTATACATTTTTTATATTAAATCAAAAAAAATAATATCTAAATAAACAAATAGTGGTTCCTCTTTTTTTTTTTTTTTTTTTTCTTAAATAGATATTTACACATATTTTAATTTTATCGCTTATATGATATATATATATATATATATACATTACATGTTTATTTATTTATTAATTATTATTTGTAATTTTTTTTTTTTTTTCTTATTTAAGCATGTTATATATTTAAAGTTTTATAATTATAAAATTTAATAGGACGAACAAAAAAATAAACATACCCATATAATATTAAGTTAAGTATTCTTTATTTTACTTATAAAAAAAAAAAAAATGTCTTTATTAAGTGATTCTGATTTAAAGGAAATTCATAAAAAGATTATTGACAGTAAGTTGTATAAAGAACATATTAAAAAAATAAAATAAAACATAACACATACATATATATATATATATATCAATGTGATAATATCAACTGGGTTTTTATATTTTATTTTTGTTGTAAAACTAAAACAGGCACAATAAAAAATTGTGGTCAGTTTTATAATGCAAGAATATTGGAAGCAATAAAAACGGTAAGAACTAAATTATAAATTGAAAATAAAGAAATGATATATATATTATATATATATGTATATATGTTTACTTGTCCTTTTTTTTTTTTAGAGGTGGATAAAAATATATGAGCAAAAATTAAGAAACAAGGTAGACTTTCATTCTAAACAAAATATATATATATATATATATATATATACATATAACTGTTTATGCATATATCATATTCTTTTCAAGTTATATTATCAATACATATTTTTATTTACATTTTTGTAGGAACTTGGATTAGCCTCGTAATAGATACATACATACATACATACATATATATATATATATATATTTATTTATTTATTTATATTTATATTTATATATTTCTTTATTCATACATTTACTTTTCCTACTTATATAAATCCATACATTTTACGTTTCATCCTTCATTTTTATAATAAAGGAACAAAAAGGAAAACAAAAATAGCAAAATACAATTAAGCGGTAAGTTAACATATATATATATATATATATATATGTATGTGCTAGTATATTTTTTGGAGTTTATTCATTTTTTTTTTTTTTTTTTTTTTTTTTATAGACGATTTTGATGATGACGAATTTGAAGATGCCGATGTTGAAGAAAAAGAAATAGTAGAGTGTAAGTTGACGTGAACATTTTTTTTTTTTTTTTTTTTTTTTGAATTTTATTTATTTTGTTTATTTATTTGTTTATTTTTTTCTCATTTCACTCAGTTCAAGAAGAAGTTGAAAATGATCCAGCGGAAGAAGGTATATTTGTTATAAATATATAAATATATATATATATTAATATATATTATATATATATATATTTTTTTTTTTTTTTCCCCTCTGTTTAGATGAATTAAATGATCTGGACAATATTTCCATAAGTGATTTAAGTGACGTTGACCCAGAAACTAATAATATAATAATAGGAGTTTGTGATAAGGTATATTTTAAAGATATAAGTTTTTTTTTTTTTTTTTTTTTTTTTTTTTTAAGTCCATATAAAAAGGTGGACTCTTCAACATCACCATTTTATGGTTTTAATATGGGCATGTCCCATATATTTTATATATATGTATATATATGTGTGTATTTTTTTTTTTATTTTTATAAAATAGATATCTAAACCTTGTGGTAGAAGAAATGTTGGAAGTAACTGGAAAATTAAACTTAAAGGTGGACTTATGAAGGTAATTTAAAATTTTTATTTTTTATTTTTTATTTCTTTTTATTTTATTATTTTTTGTTTACATTATTTAAATATTTACATTTTTAACAGATTGATGGGAAGGAAATGTTTTTTCACGGCTTACAAGGAGAATTGGAATTTTAAGATGAAAATGTTTAAAAATATGCATATATGTATTTTTGCCTTTTTTTAAAAATTTATATTTTATATCACTTTGACAAAATATATTTTTCACCATTCATATGGTACATGTAAAAAATATATATATATGTATATTTTTTTTTATATATATATTTTTTTTTTTTTTTTTTTTTTTTTTATTTATATTTATATTTTCATTTATATTTTTTTTATAATTATTACCACATAAAACATTATGATAAAAAATGTTAAAAATATAAGGTTAAAAAAAAAAAAAAGAAAACTCCATATATCTATATATAATAACAATCATTTTATATAATGTGATTATGTACATGTTACATCGTAAAGTTAGATAGATATACTTTTTTTGTATATATTATAGAATAAAATATTACATACATATATATATAATATATATGATATACATAAATAATATATATATTTTTTTATTTTTTATTTTGTATTTTCCTTAGCGTAATTGGTAATAACTTAGATTCGTTATCCCTATGTTATTTTTTACAATGTAAAAAGTTAAATGTGAACCTACTATTAACAAACAAAAGTATAAACTCTATAAATTCCTATCATCATAAAAAAAATGTAATTGAAAAGGGACATTACACATTTGCTCTCAGTGATGAGTCTTACTTAGCTCTATCCCTTCTAACAAAATTACATTTAAAGCCAAAAGGTACACACACTTTTAATTATAAGAAATATTAAATAAACATAAATGTAAATATATATATATATATATATATTATACTTTTATCTTAAGATGTATTTTTTTTTTTTTTTTCTATAAATTAAATTTGTATACAGTTCATGTAATAATTAAATGAGAAATAATAATTTGTACTTATGATGTCTGTATTTACCTGAACATTTCATATGTATTATTATGTACATTTTAATGTTTTCACCTGAACTGTTCATATATATTATTATGTACATTTTAATGTTTTCACCTGAACTGTTCATATGTATTATTATGTGCATTTTAACATTTGTATATATTTACCTGTACCATTCATATTTATATATATATATATATATTTATTTATTTTTATTTATACACATTATTTGTACATTTCCCTTTTTTTCCTTATTCTTATTATTTTTGCCTTCCAGTTGTTGAGCGTAATAGATATTCAAACAACATTTCCTTTTTGGATGTGAAGGAAAGAAAGTACAAGATTAATAAATATTTATTTAGAATAATTTATAATTTGTTGAAGGATTATTTTTCCAATAAGTCTATAAATATTGGCAAGGTAATAATAGAAGTATATTATATGAGTGCATGATATATGTGTAGTAAGAAATATATTCAAAATATTTCATATATATATATATTTAATTTAATTTTGCTTAATTATTATTTTTTTTGAAGAATGAAACTTTGAATAATTTTTTACTTAAACATTTTGATAAGAAAATATGTGAAAATTTGATCACTCCATACTGTTACCATTATTTTAATTACTCCCCCCAAAATGTGTTGATGAGGTATACATAAAAAAAAAATATGAAGACAAGAAAGTGTATATATATATATATATAGTATATACATAACATACTTATAAAAGTATTTTTTTTTTACTTTTTTTTTTTTTATTTTATTTTTTAGATCTTTCTTTCCCCAGTTTGTTGAAAAGATAGAAGGTAAGAAATCTTTAATAAAGTTTTTGTTTTCAAAAAAGGCTTCGTTATTTATTTCGAAGAAGCAAAAAATATTTCGATTTATGGGAGGGAACAATGTATTAACAAGGTAGGGACAAGAAAAAAAAAAAAAAAAAAAAAAAAAAAAGGAAACATGAATGATAAATAAAGATGAAAAAGAAATTTTATTTATACACATATGAAGGTTTTTTTATTTTATTTTTTTACTTTACTGTTTAATTTTTTACTTTATTTTCCTTTTTTCAGTGCCTTAGTAGAACATTTAAAATTCAAAGATAACATGAGAATAATAAACCATAATAATAATATTCAAATAAAAGTGAAACAAAATAGGACAAGGGTAAGAAAATATAATACGAAAAAATGAGTAACACATAACTGGTTGTATATATATATATATATGTATATATGTGGTATTATTTTTTTTTTTTTTTATTTTATTTTATTTTATTTTATTTTTTTGGTTAGTTGTTGCTGGGTAGAGAAGTTATAAAATGCAATGAAATCATTTTATGTCTCAATCCTTTGGAATTAAAATATTTTTTAAAAAAGTCAAAAATGGAAAAAAAAAAAAAACATATTTTGCTTCAATATTTATCAAAATATGTCACTAGCAAAATAAGGATAACAAATGTGTGTTTTAAAAAAAATGTATTGCCTCTCTCTCATTCGTTGGTAATATAAATAAGGATAATATGTATATATTGTATGTATGTGTATATTTATATATTTATATATTTATTTATTTATTTATTTATTATTTTATTTTTTTGTAGGAATCACTACTGTTAGTTAAAAAAAATGAAAAACACAAAATCATTTCACTTTTATATGACAGTAATATATTCCCCAATTGTATTCGAAGAGAAGAAGAGGATGATAAGGATATTTTTCAAACACGGTAAAAATAAAATAATAAAATTATAAAGAATTATATATAATTATAAATATTTACATCACACATATGCACATATATATATATATAATATATATGTATGTAATGTTCTTAAAAAATAATCCTTTTAACAGCTTAAGATTTTTAAGCACAGAATGTGACCACACCTTATCAACTATTGAAATAAATTACTTCCTTCAAAATATTTTAAAAATAAAAGAAAAACCAGATCTGGTAAATATAAAATATAAAAAAAAATAATACATATAAATATAAATATATATATATATTTATATTTATTTATTTATTTTTTTGTTCCCCATTTAATATGCCACAAAAATATACATCCATTTGTATATTTTCATTTAGGTTGTTGGTAATACCCATCACGTCTTTGCATTTAATAAAAATGTCGACGTTAAATTCAAAAAATTAATTAACAAATATTTAAAGAGGATAAAAATATTCTGGTCGTTTTGTTTTTTTAAAAATTTGGAATATTGTTTGCGACAAGCAAAGGAATTTAGCGAGTCATAAAAAAAAAAAAAATAATAAATGAAGAATAAGTCACAAAAAAAATAAAAGAATCAACATAAAATTATATGTGAACAATATTTTTTAAAAAACACACATATATAAATATATATATATATATTATATTTTTATAATTTTTTTCAAGTGAATATAATTCCCACTTTATGATAATATATATGTATATATATATATTTATATATATATATTACCTTTTTTTTTTTTTTTTTTTATAAGTTTTAATTTGTTCCTGCTTTGTTTTTATTTATTTATTTTAATATACACAAAATATTTATATATAAATATTTTTTTTTTTTTTTTTTTTTTTTTTTCCTTTATTTTTTATGCTTTATAAATATTTTCTATTATGTTATCCCCAATTAATTAAAAAAAAAAAAAAATAACAAAATAATAATAAAGGTATATAGTAATTATATATATATAAATATATATATATTTATATATTTATATAAATAGAACTATGTTAAGAGGCCATAGATGTCTCTACATGTATTTATTTTTTATATTTCTTCCTTTTTCTTTTTGCTATATAAGAAATAATGATAATCGTTCTATGTATATTGTGAAATCGATACGAAAGAATCCTAATATAAAGTTAAGATTGACAAAAGATGAAAAGCCATATATAGATAATCATATAATAGATTATTTTAAAAATGTAAGAGAACATTTTCCTTTTTTTAAGGAAAATAATTCGTTGATATATTTTGACAGCGCAGCTACAACTCACAAACCAAGTTGTGTGATAGAGGTAATAAAATGAAGAAGTAATACTATATATATATATATATATATATATATATATATATATAATATATATTTTTTAGTGTGATGAATAAATGTTTATATTTTATTTTGTCTTTATGAAAGAAAGGAGAATTGATATGTTTGGTTTCTATGAACTCCTTTATCTTAACACATATGATATATATATATATATATATATATATATATATTTTTTTTTTTTTTTCCTTTCAGAAAATGAGTGAGTTTTATAAGAAGGAGAACTCTAATATTCATCGAGGGATTTACAAGCTAAGTCAGAATGCCACAAATAATTATGAAAATGTAAGAGAGACCATAAGAGAGTATATAAATTGTGAGAAAAATGATAATATAATTTTTACGAATGGAAGTACATATGGTTTAAATATTGTATGTAAAATGATAATGGATGAAATAATTAAAAGAGAAGAAGATGAAATATATTTATCATATTTAGAACATCATTCAAATATAGTTCCATGGCAAGAATATATAAATAAAGAAAAGAAAGGTAGAATAAAATATATTTCTTTAAATAAAAGTGGTTATATAAATATAAAAAAATTAATTAGTAATATTAATGAAAATACAAAAGTAATATCAATATGTCATGCATCTAATGTAATTGGTAATATCCAAAATATTGAAAAAATAATAAAAAAAATAAAAAAAGTAAATCCTAATATAATTATAATAATAGATGCATCTCAAAGTTTTGCTCATATAAAATATGATATAAAGAAAATGAAAAAAAATAAATCTTGTCCAGATATATTAATAACATCTGGTCATAAATTCTGTGCATCATTAGGTACAGGTTTTATTTTTATAAATAAAGAAATATCATCAAAATATAAATTTAAGCCATTGTTATATGGTAGTAATATAATAACTGATGTATGCAAATATAAATCAAAATTTGTTACATCTTTATCAGAATTATTAGAATCAGGAACACAAAATATTGCTGGAATATTATCTATGGGCATATCTCTTGAATTTTTAAAAAAAATTAATTGGAACTATGTATATCAATATGAAATGTATTTATATGATTTGTTAATATATTATATGAAAGAATATTTCAAAAATCATTTTATTCAATTACCTAATCTAAACTTATCTAACAATAAAGAAAATCTTAATTACAAATCGAATATGCAAAAACAGGATCAAATAAACATATATAATAACAATCAACCCAATTATATAAATGATCATAATATAAAACAGTCTAAACAAACAGAATATCTTCATTCAGAAGAAGATATGTTAAAAATATATATACATGACACAAGAAAATATCGTCTTAAAAAAATTGGTATATTACCATTATGGTCAAATAAATTCTCTTCTTTTGATTTGATTACTTTTTTAGATTTTAAAAATATATGTATAAGAGCAGGTCATCATTGTGCTTCCTTACTACATAAATATTATTTAAAAGTTTCAGATACATCAAGAATATCTATATATTTTTATAACACACCAGAGGAAATCAAATATTTGGCACAACATATTGCCTCAACATCATTCATGTTAAATAAAATTAAAAATAAATAAATATAAATATATATATATATATATTTTAAATTAAATAGTTTGTAATTGTTTTGTTTCTTTTTTATATAAATATCTTGATATTTTTTTCTTTTAAGTATTTTATTTTATTTCATTTTAGTTTTATTTGTTTAACATTTGTTAAATAATTTGTTAGCTTATTTATATTTATTCATCACACATATATATATATATATAATATATTCATTCATATATATATATATATATAATATATTCATTCATATATATATATATATATATATATATTTTTTTAGTTGTTCATTAAGTATTATTTATACATATATTATATATATATATATATTATTTGTGTTGAATAATACTTAATTAGTGAGCACATATATATATAATATATCTATGTGCATTCTTTATTTTTAATTTTTCATTTTATATATATATATATTTTCTTTCTATAATATCTCATTTTTTGGTTAATAACTTTTTTTTTTTTTTTTAACTGTATCATATATAAAATAATTATTTATCTATAATATTCCTTTTTGTTCCGATTTATTTAAATCATTTAATTTAATGTATATATAATATATTATAATTATAATGTAGATAAAATATAATGCCTTATTCTATAAATCAACAAAAATGTTTTTAATTAATTTTTTTTTTCTTTTTTTTTGGTAATACTTGTGATAAAGTATATCATATAATTCTTTCACTATTTCAAATATTTTATTATACATATATATATATATATATTTATATTTATTTATTTATTTATTTATTTTATTTCTTTGTGTGTCAACAGTGATATATATTATGACCAAATGCAAAAATGAATTGAAAATTTTGAAAGATTCCATAAAAAAAAAAATCGATGTATACAAATACAATGATAAGAATGATATTTATATAAAGTATAAAAGTTTAATACACCGATGTGATAAACAAATAGATAAAGATCGAATTCGTTTAGGAAGTTATTTATTTAAGAAAGATGAAGCATATATGAATGAAAAAGATATAAACAAATTATTGAATAAAATTATAAAAAAGAAAATAACACATGAATATATTTGGAATAGAATAAAAAATATGATTTTTAAATTTAATTTAGTTAATATAGATAATCAAAATGATACTTCTTTGTCCACCAATTCTTCAAAATCTCATACATACATTAAGAACAATAAAAAAAATATTCTTTTTTATAACAAATGTTATGATCATATTAATGTATATTTATTATCTATTGCTTTACAAGTTATGAATAAAAGAAATAGTACCTTTTTTAATTTTCTATATTCATATATTAATGCTTTTTTTGAAAATATGGAACCAAGACATTTCCTATATATATTCTATATTTTAGTAAAAAATACATATCGTGATTTAAACCAAATATTAAATAATAACCAAACAAATGAACAAAACAATAATAATAATAGTAATAATAGTAATAATTATAATAGTAATAATAATAATAATAGTAATAATTATAATAATATTCATATCAAACATTGTCAACTATACAATATAAACCATATTCTTTTTGTCAAACATAATTATGCACATCATATTTATTATTCACAAAAAAATTTTATTGAACTTTTAAATAAATTCTGTATTGATAAAATCAACTATTTTTCTTTCAATGATATTGGTTTAGTTTGTGCCGCACTCTCCTACTTCTCATTGAAACAAAACCCTTTCGTAGAATACTGGAATGAATTCCTCCTCTACATTTTTGACATACATAAAGTGAATCAAAGAAATATAACATATTCTCAAAAAAGAAAACATAAAATATATTCACATGAAAAAGATAAACAAAGTGAAGAATATTCACATGAACAAAATAGCCAAAGTGAAAAATATTTATATGTACAAAATAGCCAAAGTGAAAAATATCCACATGAACAAAATAGCCAAAGTGAAAAATATTTATATGTACAAAATAGCCAAAATGAAAAATATTCACGTGAACAAAATAGCCAAAGTGAAATATATTCACATGAACAAAATAGCCAAAAAAAAAATTCTTTTTTTTCGGATAACCCTTCGGAAAAAAAACATGAACATTCAGAATCATTTATTAAGAGAAAAATGAGAGCCTCTAAAAAAATAGACCATTCCCTTATTGACTATGATAAATATATAGAATTGAATGGAAAAAACATTTTGAGTATCCTTAAATATATTGTGAGTTATTATGAGATATATCCTTGTATAAAAAAAGTTGCAAATAGAATTAGCATAATTTTGGTGGATCTTGCCATGGATTTAACTCTGCATGAATGTTCAGAAATTTTATATTATTTAAATAGTTTGAGCGAGTTAGATCAAATATTTTTGAAAGATAAAATAAGTATATATGAGTATCAGTTAAAGGACACTTTTTTAACAACGTATGATATAGGTTGTTTATTAAAAATAGCTCAAGTGTTGAATGAACAAAATTATTATGGTAACATTCCATTTTTGCATATATTTTTATATAACATACATAAATTTTCGTTAGAAAACGCTACTCTGTTGTTTCATTTAATTTGTAAAAATTATGAGAATGATTATATGAACTACAATTTAGTAGAAGAAAAGGATGGTGAGATATATAAAAAAAAAAAAAAAAAAGGAAATTTTGTTAAAAATGATAATAATGATGACAAATTTTTTGTGAATAATAAAAATTTGTTAAAAGGATTATGTACTTTATTAATATCCTATGAAGATATAATAAAAAATATGTCTTACAAGGAAATGTTTTTTTTATGTGAAATTTTAAATAAAGAGCAATTGTTTGTGCACCCATCTGTTTTGGGATATATATGTAATCGTTTATGTTATGATATAGAAACATATAAATTTTCATTATTGAATTTTTCTTCTTATGTTGACTATATAATGTTTATAACAATATTTATATATAATAACAAATATAATGATGATAAGTTGTTAAATAATATATATTCATTATTTCTATACAACAATACAGATTATATGTTGACCTTTAAAAATATGACAAAAAATAAAATTTATCATTATTGTTTTTATTTATTATGTATTAAAAAGGATATGACAAAATGTGTAGCCTACTTAAATTTTATATTGAAGAGTGTGCCTTTATTTGAACCTGTGATGTTATACTATATAATTTTAATATATTTTTATAAGAGTGCAAAAAATAATTACAAGAATTTATGCAATATAAAACATATAAATAAAAAAAAAAAAAAAAAAAATTCTATAAGCTTTTCAAATAGTAAGGATATTATAAAAAGTGATATAAATATGAACAATAAAAATAATTTATATAAACCAGTTATTAACATATTTAATGAACAAGAATTTGATGAAGAATTACTTAGATTGTTTTTGCCTATGTGGAATATAATTTTATCAAGGGGAGGAAGACAAATGTTAGATTTTTTAATTGTATTGAATAAATTTTATGATAATATAAATGTAAGACATTATTTATTTCACGAAAGGGTTATAAGAAAGGTGGATAGATATATTAAATTGGTTCACACGAAAAATAAAACAATAAATAAAAATAAAACAATAAATAAAAAAATAAAATATGAAGAAAATATTGATTATGATAAATATTTTAGTTGTATGAAAAATTCTGAATTCATAATTCTTTGTCACGATCCAATTATGAAGCAGCCAGTCCCTTTTGATATAAACAAATTAGAACTTATAAAAATACAACGAAAGAATATTTATAAAAATGAAATGTCTATAAATGATTACAATAAAGAGAAGAAAATAGAGGAGAGTATAAATTACTTAATAAATGATTATAAGTATAAGAAGGATATTATAATTAAAAAAGATAGCACAAAATATTCTAAGCCGGCAAAATATTTTCAAAACTATAAAAGGGGTACTTCAGTCCAGCAATTTCTTTCCATATATGATGATTGAAAAAATAAAATAAAATAAAATAAAAAAAAATAAAAAAAAATAAAAAAAAAATTGCACATAATATTATTGTCAAATGAGGATATATATATATATATAGAAACCATTTTTTTGTGTCAGCATAAATGTTATTTATTTATTTATTTATTCATTTTTATTTATTTATTTGTCTATGTGTTGGTACATTTTCATTATTTTTAAAAAATATACATAAAACAATTCAAAATAATATTTATATATTTTTTTTTTTTTTTTTTTTTTTTTTTTTTTAGTTTATTTGTTTATTTATTTGTTTATTTATTTGTTTGTTTGATTTTATATATTTTTTTTTTCAATAATTTTTACTTAAAAATAAAAAAATAAATTATAAAAATTATATGTACATATATATATATATATATATATATTTATATATATATATATATTTATTTATTTATATATTTACTGTGTCGTGTGAATTATGTTATTTTATTAATTCATTGTCAGTTATATTATATTATAAAAAAAAAAATGAGGATATAATAATTTTTATTTTAAAAAAAAAAAAAAATTAATCATATTTTCCTATAAAATAATCATTGTCGAAATGATAAATTCTTGCAAATCCATCTTCTCCCCCTGATACAAAACCATCACCATGTGGTAAGAATTTGATTGAATGTACAGGTCCAAAATGTCCTTTTATACTACCTAATTCATTTGAATGTATGATATCATATAGAAGTGTTTGAAATTTTCCTTCTCCTGATGCTGTAGTTGTGACATGTTCAGCAGCTTGTCCTCCAGCAAGTATTATATGATTTTTAGGATTATTTTCATTTTTAAATAATGGAGAAATATCACATGTATTTAAAGGTCTATCTGTTTTATATTCATTTATAATTTCAAAATTTACACCATCTCTTAATTTTGCAGTTCCATCAAGTGATGAACTTAACATCAACATTCTATCTTTATCAAATGATAAATTTGTAACTTCTTTTGAATGTGCTTGGAATTTACGTATTTGATGTCCATCTTCAGCATTCCATATAACAATTTCTCCATTTTCATGTGCTGATAAAATAAGTTTATCAAAAAAACACCATCGAACTTGTATACATCTACTTTCATGATCTTGTTTCCATATTAAATTATCACTCTTTAAATCATATAATTTAATCGATCTTTTATGATCTGATTTTAATCTATCATGTGCTACTACTATCTTATTCTGATCTAATGGATCTTTATTAAATTCAACAAATCTTACTGGACCATTCTCTTCAATTATTTTTAAAGCTTCTCCTGTATATACATCAAATAAATAAACCTTATTAGCAGCAGACGAACACACTATTCTTTTACTGTCATATGTCACATCAGAGTTATAAACAGCACCACTACATTCATATAATCCTATAAAATGATATATATATATATATATATATATATATTACTATACACATTGTTCATATGAACTCTTTATGTTCTTACCTATTTGAGTCCCATCTGAAACTCTCCACAATATAAACTTTTTATCCTAAAAAATAAAAATAAAATATAAATGAAATAATATTATATAATAATATGTCATATTATAAATCCTGATTAATCCACTTATATATATTATCCATTTATTTTTTATTTTTTATTTTTTATTTTTTTTTTTTTATTTTTTTGATTTTTCTTACCCTTCCTGTTGTAAATAACAAATCACCATCATAATTTGTATTTACATGCGTTAAGGGACGATTATGTCCTGACAAATATTTTCTCTTCATTTTTTTTTTTTTTTTTTTTCTCAAGAGTATATTAATAATATAAACGTATTTATAATATATATATGTATATATATATATATATATATATTTTTTTTTTAAGGTTTTAAATGATTAACTTGTAATTCTCTTTTTTAATATTTAATGGTATTTTGCTTCTTAACTAAATAATATATACAACAAATACATACATACATACATACATATATACATATATGTATCTATCTATTTATATAATATAGTAACACTTGAATAATTAAAATATACTCAATTTAATTTTATATTTTTCTTTATTCTAACATTCACCTAATATTTTTGTTCTCCTTTATGAATCATTTTTTCTCTACTTACAGAACATAATATACAAGGAAAAAATGAAAAACAAAAATATTTAAAACATAAAAAAGGATATTTATAAATACATAGGTATGTAAATATATATATATAAATATATATATATATATATATATATATATATGTATGTATGTAAGTTCGTATTACATATATATATATATATATTGTTAATAAAATATTTTATTTATTAAACATTTCAAATTTCTTCTTAAAAGTTTTAGATCTTTATACTTACATATAAATTATTATTATTATTATATCACTAAATGTAGATATTTCTTATGTAATTATTATATATATTAATATATTATTTGTGTTCTTTTTATTTTTATAATTTTATAAGATATATATATTATTATATATATATATATATATATGTTATTATTCCAATGCACTATTATATATATAATAGTTATAAATATTTGATAAAGATGTATGGGATCATACAATATATTATATTATTCAATTAACAAAAAAAAAAAAAAAAAAAAAAAAAATCAATAACAAAAAAAATGATAATATAATAATATAATAATATGTATTATATTATATATATATATATATATATACATTTATATATACATAATATGAACAATATAATTTTTATATTATATATATATTATTATTTATTATGAATATATATATGAATTTATTAAATCTTACTATAGATTATATATATATAATATGTATTATTTCAAGGATAGGAAAAAAAAATATATACATTAAAAAAAATTAATACATATATATATAAATATTATGTAGAGATTAAAAATGGAGCAATATTAAATACATATACAAATACATATTATATATATATAATATATAGTAATATTATTATATATATATAATGTATAATCTATATACATATTATTTATATATATGTATACATATTTATGGTTCTTGATAATATTATCATTATTCTTCACATATATTATATTATATATAAATAATATATTTATATATAATTTATTTATATATTATTCTTTAAAAATTAAGCCATATCTTTTAATATTAATAATTATACTTTTTAATAAAAAAATATACTTTTAATTTTTTTTTTGTTTAAAGGGGAAAAATATATAACAAAGAAAAATAAAATATAAAGTAAAATAAAACACAAGGAACATAAGGCAAATCAAAGCAACACAAAGAAATAAAAAGAAAAAAAAAAAAAAAAAAAAAAAAAAAGAACACAAACAAAACAATATAAAAATAAAAATAATATAACGTAATTATTTTATATATGTATTGCAAATATATATATACATTTATATATAAATCTATTGTGTTTCCACAAATATACTTAACATTTAATATATCATTTTTAAATTCAATAATTTCATATTGAACTACATCTATATATAACTATATGTATAAATATATATATATATATATATATATATATATATGAATTATTTGTTTTTATTAGAATATATAATTCATGCATATCCTAAATTATATAAATTAAAATAAAAAGCGACAGTCCTAAAAAATATATATATGTTTATCTTTATTTTTCATTTATATTTTATATAATGTATATTCATACATTTTTCTATATTCTTCATTATCTATAGTATTATTATATAGCGAATCATTTTTTTTTTTTTTTTTTTTTTTTTTTTTTTTTTTGTAATTAGTAATATTTATAAATGTACCTATTTATGCGTGTATACATATTGTGTCATCATATATTATTGTAAATACGTTTTAAATGGTAATATATATATATAAATATATATATATATATATATATATATATTTTTATATTTATATTTATTTTCACGTTTGTCATCCTATGCACAACCTTGTATTAATGTAAAAAGCATATTTTGTATATACCAAATTAAAACAAAAAAAAAAAAAAAAAAATGATATTTCTTTTCATTAATTTTATTTAATTACACATTATGCCTTACATATTAACATGCTTAAAAATAAACAGAGACAGAAAGAGAGATAAAATAAATAAATAAATAAATAAATAAATAAATAAAATATTAACATAAACACACATATAGAAATTACAAACATACAAATTTAGGAACACAGTTATAAGAAGATTTAAGAGAGACATTAACAAATACATACCTTTAAAAAAAAATATATAGACATAATACTAGTTATTGGTGTATTAATTATAATAATAATATACTTGTTACATTATATTGTATTTATCACATTTGTCATATATATATATATAAATATATATATATATATATATATATATATATATATATATACATATAATTTCCAATTATAGGAAGAAAAAATAAATGTGTTAAAGGCCCCTCCCCCTTACATGTAACAATGAAAAATGAAATTATATTTAGTACAACATTTATATTATTTTTGATCAGTTATTGTTTTCAACCACTTTTAATTGACATTATAAAATATAATGGGTGTGGTAATTCCAGTACTTTTATTTTTTTAATTCCACATTATTTATCTATGATTATTGTTGGTTTTCTTCCTAAGAAACAAAAATTAATGGAATGTCAATGGATGAAAATATTCTTTGTTTCTTTATTAGATGTAGTGAATCAAGTGTTAAAAAAAATTGGATTAATTTATGCAGGGTCCTCTTTATATATTATTATAGATAGCTGTACTTTAATATTTACAGCTATGTGGAGAAAACTTTTATTAAATAAAAAAATCAATCATATTCAATTATTAGGAATTTTATTAATTACCTTTGGTATTGCCATAAAATCAAATAATTTAAAGATTGAAATAAATAAAGAAGAAATTATTGGTATTGTATTAATATTTCTTAGTAATATCCTTATGGGATTAACATTTGTATTAAATGAAAAATATATGCATCAAATGGAAGGACAGAATATTGTCTGTTTAATGGGACTCTTTTGTTTTGGATTTATTTTTATATGGACACTTATATGGACGATACCAAATTTTGAACATTTAATTATAAATAATATAAAAAAAAAACAAGGAAATATACAAACTATTGGACTCAGCTTTTTTTTTCTTTTCGTATTTAATTTTATTACTTCATCTACCTTGTGGTATATTATGAAAATTAGTGGCTCTTTGTCTATAGGTATTTTGAAAGGACTCAAAGTAGCCATAATTTTTTTATTCAGTCATATTTTTTTTTGTAAATATGATCCAAAACAATGTTTAACTTTTCATTCCTCCTTATCAGTTTTTTTTTGTATTCTAGGAGTCCTCATATATTCTTATAACGAATACCTTTTGTTAGTTACCAGCAAGTTTTATTTACCAAAAAAAGCAAAATTGATGTTATAATATATGTGTCGAATGAAGTGGAAATGATGTTATATATAGCCATTTTGTATATTTATGAATGGTCAGATAAAAATAATAGTAATCAAAGAAAAAAAAAAAAAATCCTGACTTTTCTAGCTAATTTTTTTTTTTTTTTTTTTTTTTTTACCTGACTGTTCATAAGTATTAAAAGAAAAAATAACAATACTAATACATCAATATATATATATATATATATATATATATATATATCAATATATGTATATATTTATATTTATATTATATATAAATATTTGTAATAATGTAATTTATTTTAATTTATAATATATATTTTTTTGAATATAATCTAATATTTTTATATTTATTCATAATTTGTAGTTTAAAATTTTTCTTTTTTTTTTATATCTCTACACACATTTATAACAGTTTGTATTTTTTTAAAAAAATAATAACATTTTTATTAATTTTTAATATTTTAAATAAAATAGGAAATATATATAGAGATGTAATGTTCTAGCCTATCGGTTCAATAAATAAATAAATAAATATATATATATATATATATATATTTTTAAGTGCATTATATTTTTTGTATTTTCTTTAATCATTTGATCCTTATAAATAAAATATGAGTTCTTATAAATGTCTTTTTTAAACAAAAATATGAAAATTTTAAATTATCCTTAATTGTATACAAACAGGTATAACATGTATATATATATATATGTATATATTATATAAAATATATACACATATTTTATAGTTATCATTCATATTAATATAATATATATATTATATATATATTATATATATTTATATGTGTGTACTTATGGATTTTATTTTTGTTTCTTTTTAAAATGATACATAAATCATTATGTATTGATTTTACCTGTAGGTGTATATTCTTCCTCTATAATATTTACATATTTGTATATATATATAATATATTTTTTATTTTAATATTATATATTTTTCATTATATTAAAAGAAAAAGGTATTCATAAATTATTCACTATCTCAAACAAAAAAATAAATAAAAATATATATATATATATATATATATATATATTTATGTGTATAATTTTTTTTTTTTTTTTTTTTTTTTTTTTTTATATATTAAAAAAAAGAAAGTTTAAAGTTAAAATGTGTTGATAATTATTGAAGGAATATAAGAATATACTATAAATCATTCAAGTTGTATTATATATATAAAATATAAGAATAATAATGGTATATAATAAGAATATATAAATAAATAATTCTGTCTGTCCGTTAATACATTATATAGTTTTCAAATTGAATAATATATCATATATATATATATATATATATATATATATTGAAAAGATACTTGTTAATCATATATTTAAAAATAATAATAATAATTACCACGTATTTTCATATATATGTATGTGTGTACTTCATTTTGTAGTTAAGGGAAAAATTAATTTCGGAGAGAACGTTAGAGGAAGGAGTGAACATTTTTTTTTATAATAGTTATGCAATATGGATTACCAAATTTTCTCATTTGTATTTTTTTTTCTTTTTTAACATAAAAAGTTCTTTTAATTTTTCTTTAAACATTATATTTCTCGTAGGAAGAAAAAAAAAAAAAAAAAAAAAAAATCAAATCAAATCAAATCAAAATGATGAAGAAAAATATATCCACATAAAAATAAGTTCTTATAAATATATTTATGTACATACAATTTTTATAAATTCCCTTTTTGTAGATATTTTTTTGTGGTTTTGCTTTTATTCTCTTCTTTTTTTGTATGAGCTGGTACATGGGAAAATAAAATAAAAATAAATAAATATATATATATATATATATATTTATATATATTTATGTGTATGCCTTTCTTTTCATTTATTTATATTATGTTGGTGTCTATTATATGAGACACATAATTTTAAAAATTCTTATCTCCATATATAGGTATAGCTGCTATAAATTTATAAGAAAGGTGCTCAATGAAGACTTGATAGGTAACAAAAAAAATATATATATATATATATATTTATATATATATGTATTTATATATATGTTTTTTTTTTTTTTATTTTTTTTATTTTTTTATTTTTTTTTTTTTTAGAAGATGAAGAGATAAATCCGTCCATATTAAACGAAATAGTACCTCAGTAATTTTTTTTTTTTTTTTTTTTTTTTTTTTTTTTTTTTCTTAAATTATATAGAATATTTTCTATCTGATAAAAAAAATATATTTTTTTTGAATTATTACCTATAGGATATTTTTTTCGTTGTGCAATTTTCTCTTAATAAATGTAATAAACAAATGAAAGGAATATATAAAATGTTACATATATATATATGTATTTATATGTATATGTTTATTTTCTTTTTAGCTTTTATATGTAGGGCATTTATTAGTGTACCTTAACATGAAAGACGACTTTATTTTTGTAAAAAAAAAAAAAAAAAAAAAGAGAAGAATTGTTCTAAAAATTATATGAACATATTCGTTAATATGTTATTATATCATATAATTATTATGTCTTATTATATATATATATATATTTTTTTTTTTTTTTTTTTTTCTTTTTACCTTTACAGATACCTTTTGAATCACTTTTTATTTTTTTTCTTTTCTTTACTATTTGTATTTTGTATGCAATTTTTTTTAAATATGAAAATTCGACGGTACCCTTAGAAAAAGACACATACACAAAAATAAAAATATATATAAATAAATATATATATATATATTTATTTATTTATTTAATTTTTAGAGCGTCTTTATTCTTGGATTGAACGGGATAGTAACATTGTTGTTTTTCATTTTAAGGGTACAAATACAAAAGGATTAAAATGAAATAATATATATATATATGTGTATGTTTTACACTTTTTTTTTTTTTTTTTTTTTTTTATATTGTTTTATTTTTTTTTTTTTTTTTTTGAAGGAAAAGTATATTTTCTTACCGTCCCTACTATGCGTAAAATTAATAAAAGAATAAAAAATAAAATAATATGTGTTACAAAAGTTTTTAAGATATATACTTCTATATTACTTTATTATTTTTTTTTTTTTTTTATGTAGTCTGGCTATTATCTTATTTACA
Organism: Plasmodium sp. gorilla clade G2; assembly: GCF_900097015.1. Lineage (NCBI taxonomy): Eukaryota > Apicomplexa > Aconoidasida > Haemosporida > Plasmodiidae > Plasmodium > Plasmodium adleri (nom. inval.). Next base: position 651,394 of record NC_041699.1, read on the forward strand.
AAATTATAAAATATAACAAGAACAGATTTTTATATCATATCAAGGAAGAAAATTATATGAAAATTTTGTTATATGGATGTAGCTTAACCTTTGTAGATTTATTGCTTAAGGTTTTTATATAATATACACAATTATATGAACAAACAAAAAAATAAAACAAAATAAAACAAAATAAAATGATAATATATTATACACATATATTTTTTTTTTTTTTTATGATAAACAGAATAATATATTTTTACTGTAATGTATATATAAATATATATTTATGTATTTTTTTTTTTTTTTTTTTTTTAAATGTAGAATTTTAATTTGATTGACATACAGTTGTTTTCCTTTTTCTTATTAATTTCATATGTAAGACCCTAATACGTATCACAACAAGAAATAAAAAATGGATCCCACTATAGAAATATAAATATATATATATATTTATATTTATTTATTTTACACTTTAGATCATTTTTGTGTACTCTGATTTGAATCTTCAAAAAATGGAAATCCTTTATGAATCAGTAAAAAAAAATCTTAAAATATATATATATATATACATATATACATATATATATATATATATTATGTTTACATTTTAATTTGACAGATTGAAAATAGAATTTTGTATACGTACGTATCTTCTTTTCAATTGAACAATAAAATGCCTGGAAAACCTTAAGGGATTTTCAAGGCATAAAAAATATAAGTATATTATATATATATATATATATATATATATATATTTATTTATTTATTTTTATTTTAAGATCTTTTTTACTTATTATATTATTTAAAATTTCTTTTATATTTTATATTTTATTATTTTATTTTATTTTATTTTTTTTTTTTTTTAACTTTTGAATGCAACTATTTTTTAATTCTTGGTTATACCCAAAAAAAAAAAAATATAATATTATTTATTATACATGTGTTTTAAAATAAGATATATATTTTTAAACGAACATTATAATATATATAATACTATGCATATGATTTAATTTTATTTATTTACATATATTTTATACGTTAAAATTAATACATATTAAAAATAAAAAAAAATAAAAGATAATAAAATAAAAGAAAAAAAAAAAATAAATAATAAAAAAAAAAAAGAGTTTATTTACAATATAATATATATATATATATATATATATATATAATATATTAAAAAAAATATGTTGTAAAAGTATTATTATATAATATATTATATTATATGTATACATTTTGATGTGTTTTGTTTTTTTTATTTGATAAAAAAGAGAAATAAAGAATTATGAGACGTACATAATATGGAAAGTATACCTTGTTGTAAATTATTTTATAATAATATGAGAATATATTAAAATAGAATTTGTTTGGGTATAAGCATATAAATATAAATATATATATTATATATATATATATATATATATATATTTTAATATTTTTCATTGTAAGAATGATGGTAACGAGTAAACTGAATGAAGCCCTATGCTGGTTAAAAGAAGAATTTCAAGACATAATAACAGACATGGAATTTGAAAAGAGCGAATTTAATTTGAATGAAATATATAAAATGATAAATACTAAAATAAAGAATAGTTTAAATAATATAAACAATATGAATAGTATATGTGATGATAAATTTTTAGAGGATAAAGAAAAAAAAGAATATATAGATAATAAAGATATAATAAGTTGGAATAATTTAAATTATTCTGTTTTTCATTATGTAAATATATATAATAAAATTTATGAAATTTTATTTATTGAAGAAGATGATTTTTATTATAATTATGATGAACATAATGTATATGTCAAAAAAAAGTTTTCTTCAAATTTGCTTTTCCATCCTTTAATATATACAATTGATTGTGCATATTTTAATTTCCTTCTTTCATTTATATTAGAAAAGAAAAGTGCTAATTCTTCATTTGGTTTTTTGTCAAAAGGATTAAGAATAAACCAAGGTATTAATTGTGATGATAACAAAAAATGTGATGATAACAAAAAATGTGATGATAACAAAAAATATGATGATAACAAAAAATGTGATGATAACAAAATGTGGGATGATAATATAATTAATAATTATCCTTCTGGAAATTATAATTTTGAGGAAAGGGACGACCATCCTCATAATTTGCACACACACAAAATTTTACCTGAACAAGCAATAATAAAAAAAAAAAAAAAAAAAAAAAAAAAAAAGCTCAGAAAAAAGATAAAAAAAAAAATAACTTATATTTATGATAATGATTATAATTTTAAACAAAACTTTATTATCACTAAAGAGGAATATGCAAATATTTGTGAAGAGTTTTCAAAAGTTTATGATATTAAAAGGTATATAGATGATCAGTGTGATGAGTTATACAACTTTGGTAGGAAAGAGAGGTGTGCAGGTAAAGTGGATAATATTAATGGGACAAACAAAACAAATGAAACAAATAAAACAAATGAAACAAATAAAACAAATGAAACAAATAAAACAAATGAAACAAATGAAACAAATAAAACAAATAAAACAAACAACCTTAACCAATCATATGATAACAATTATATGTTACATTTTGATGGTGAAAAACAAACGGGTGATATAGAACAAAATAAATATGATATGAAAAGATTATATGAATTTAGTTTACAGAATAAAATATATATGATTGATAATAACTTGAATGAAAAAATAAAAACTTATAATGGAGATATTACGAATATAAAAAGTCATGCTATTGTTTTGTTTGCTAATAATAATTATAGATATTCTAAAGATATCTGTAACAATTTATTTTCTTCAAGTTTAATGAAATTAGAAGAAGAAGAAAAGTTTGAAATTAAAAATAAAAAAAGTGGAGAAGTATATATAACAAATAGTTATGATAATATACATAAATATATATTACATATAATGTTACCTAAATATAATAGTAAATTTATTTTAGCTACACATAATACAATGAATTTATGTTTATATGAAATTTTATATTTATGTTTTGAAAAAAAAATACAAACTTTAACTATTCCAATAATAAATTTTCATATGTTCTTCCCAATAAATATATTCTTACTAACATTATTAAAAAATATACGTTCTTTAATTATGATACCTCAATTTTATAACACAATCAAAAGTATAATCTTTGTAACAAAATCGAATCATATATATTTCCTTTTATTGAAATATATGTCTATTTTCTTCCCCAGAAATAATCAAGAGAACTATCTATCGACTAACATATCTATAGTAGGAAATAAATATGGGGCCATTGATGTTAAGAATAGGAGCATCCGTATTTTTAAAAGTTTAAGGCGAATAAGACGAAAAAAAAAAAGCAATCAAAAGGGAGACATAAAAAAAAATATGCGTAATATGAAAAGTATGGTTAATATGAAAAGTATGGTTAATATGAAAAGTATGGATAATATAAAAAGTATGGATAATATTAAAAGTATTGATAATATAAAAAGTATTGATAATATAAAAAGTATTGATAATATAAAAAGTATTGATAATATAAAAAGTATTGATAATATAAAAAGTATTAATAACAATAATCCTATACAAGAAAAACTTCATTTATCAGATGACAAACAATTTTATAGTAATGATAATAAATTTAATATATGTGAAAAAGAAAAAAAGAAAAGTTTTGAAAACTATTCATATAATGATAATTTGTCATCAAGTTATACGTCGAATAATTCGAAATCTTATGAAACATCAGACGAATCGTCAGCTAGTATTTCACATTCATCATCTCATATATCTTCTTTATCTTCTTTATCTTCTTTATCATCTTTATCATCTTATTCATCTTATTCATCTTCTTCTTCTTGTTCTACTATTTTTAAATATGGAGATACCGATTTTATCAATTTAAAGGATGAAAAAGAAAGTCACAAAAACTTTTTCCATTTAAACCAAATAGAAAGAAAAGAAGAATTAAATTTAGAAAACTGTATACGCTTATCTTATATGTATGATAAAAAAAAGAAATTTGAGGAACTGAAAAAATATTATTTTATTTATGAATATGGATTAGATCAACAAGGTAGACATACCATTGTGATAAATTTTGTTCACTTCCCGTTAGTATATGATTATCATTTATTATTTTTTTATTTAATATTTTATTTTAATAATATTATGAGAAACCATTTTGTACTTTTATTTATTTTTTCTGAGAACATATCTACAAACATTACAAGTATCTTATCACTTTTTAAGGATATTTTTCAGCTCATACAAGAATTTCTAAAAAACTTGAAAATCATTTACTTTTTTAATTATTCATTGATCTTTAAGTTTTTTATATATGTCTTATATCCTTTCATACCTGCTGCCATATACGAGAACATTATATATTTGAACGACACGACGGTGAGTAAAAGGGCCTCCCAAAAAAAAAAAAATAAAATAAAATAAATAAAAATATATATATATATTATAAGTGTGTATGCGTTTTTATATGCCTAACCATGGATTAAATTATGTAATATATGTATGTATTTTTTTATTTTTTATTTTTTATTTTTTTATTTTTTATTTTTTTTTTTTTTTTTATTTTTAGGAATTATCCAAACATTTTGACGTGAAAAAGGTCTTGGAAAGACGCTAAAAAATATGAGATTAACTAAGTTGTTATTCATAACAAATATTTAATTCAAATTAAAAAAACATAAAAAAAAACAAAATAAAATAAAATAAATATATACATATGTTATATATATGTATATTCTTTTTTTTTTTTTTTTTTTTTTTTTTTGTGAAAATGTTTGTTTATGTAATATTATGTATACTTAAAAAAAAAAAAAATATATGCACATATGTAAAAGTATACATATATACATAAATAAACATATATTTATATATATATGTTTATCTTTTATTTTTTGAACAAGGAGGTGAAGGACCTAATTAATATATTATTGGAAAAACTATCAGTACTTTGATTATTTTCTTGTTTTTCTTTTTTCGTTTTTCTTAATTTTTCTGCCCACTCATCATCACAGTATTCTCTCTGTATGAGACTGGTGTTTGTCAGAATATTTGACGAGCCTAAAAAGATAAATATGGACATAAATATATAAATATATAAATATATACATATATATATATATATATATTTTTTTATTTGTTCATATTCTGTGAGACAGTATATTCTTACCATATATATAAGCTGTCATGTTGAAAAAATTATTTCTTTTGACGTCGAAATTGTTATTTAAAATAAAAGGAGAAGAGATATTTTCTTGTTTATCAAGATATTTAATTTCTGTTTGTTTTTGTTTATTTTCATTATTAGATTTTGGAAGATGAGGTATATTTTCTTTATATTTAAGAACAACCGATTCTACTTTTATTTCTTTTTTTAACATTTTTATAAGTATATGTTTCATTTTTATTTTTTCCATTTTTTTACAAGTCACAACAAGTACTCCTATACCTTCTTTTTTTTTATCATGATTGCCATCGACACGTTTTTCATCATTATTTAGACAATCTTTAGAATTATTTTTTGAAAGATTTACTTGTTCATTTGATGAATGATCCACATTATCATTTTTTGAATCAATCACATGTTCATCCTTTGAATCAACCACATGTTCATTTTTTTCATTTTTTTCATTTTTTATTTGTTCATTTAAATCTTGTGTGTCTGTATTCTCTTGACTTTCATTTGAGTCTACCACTTCATTATGACAACTTTTAATTTTTGATCCTTGATTTTTTTTTTTTTCATTATTATGTTTATTATTAATATTAGGGTTATATATAAGTATTGCACTGTATATATAATTATTTTTTACATAATTATATTCATCAGATGATAAGAATTCAAAGTGTTCATAAAAAATGGATGGATATTTAAAAGCTTGATTTAATTTCACAGCTTTATTTTCTATATCTTTTTTTATATTTTCTTTTTCATGAAACCAATTTTCACCATATAAAGAATCTAAATTTAATAATCCAAGAAGAATTATTTCTCGATCTTTATCTCCTTTTTTATTTTCTTCTTTTAATAATTTTTCTGGCATTTTTATTCGAAAAAATATTATAAATATATTAATATGAATATGAATATATATCAATATATATATATATATATATATAACAGACGCAAAAA
>NC_041699.1:662500-792500 GCF_900097015.1 Plasmodium sp. gorilla clade G2
TGATATGAGAGATATTAATAGAGTAATTAATAAATTAAGAGAGGGTCCAAATAAAGATTATTTTTGTAATTATATAAGTAGCTCAGATGAGAGTGATATGGATGATAATAAAAAAAGTAATACAAATGTGGATTATATAGATCATGATGAGAACCATACTAATGGTCATAAAAAAAAAAAAATTAAAGATTATCGGAAAAACTTGAAGCTTATAAATATAAAAAAAAATAAAAGAGCTCGTATCAACCTTATAGTAATAAAAAAAAAGTATCTCAATGATAACAATAATAATAATAGTGACAATAATAAAAATAGTGATAATAATTATAATAATAATAATAATAACCATCATAGTTATAATAGTGAGCGGACAGAGAAAAACACAATTATATTGTCTCCCATTTTTATGCCTGTAGGAACAAAATGCTGTATTAAAGGATTAACATTAGAAAATGTAAACGACATATGTGATTATATAATTTTAAGTAATACTTATCATTTATCTAATATTTATGATATGTCTATATTTCAATATAATAAAGATATAAATAATTTAATAAAATTTCCAAACGCCATGCTTACAGATTCTGGTGGATTTCAGATGGTCTCCTTAAGTAAACGAATAAAAATTTTAGAGGAAGGGATCTTATTTAATAATATTTATAATAGTGAGGTTATAAAGAAAAATATGAAAATTTGTAATGTTGAAGATATAGTAAAGAGAACATGTGAAGAGGTTGGTAACGACATGTGTAATAATATGGTAGTACATGATAATGTAACTGATGAGACATCTAATGAAATAAATAAAAAAATATCTAATGAAATAAATAAAAATATATCTAATGAAATAAATAAAAAAATATCTAATGAAATAAATAAAAACATATCTGCTACAACTCATGACAATACAAATGAACATCATCCTTGTGATTCGAAAAAATATTTAGAAGAAGGAGAAGATATATTACTATCACCAGAAATATCAATAAGACTTCAAAATTTTATAGGGAGTGACATTATTATGGCTTTAGATGATGTGCGTTCTTCTTTAGAAGAAAATAAGAATAAGATTGAAGAAGCTACTCATCGTACTAATAGATGGTTAAAGAGATGTATAGATATTCATAAAAAAAAAGAAGAACAAAGTTTATTTGGTATAGTTCAAGGTGGATTACATATCGATTTAAGAAATATATCAATGGATTTTATTTTACGTCAGAAATTAAATGGATATGCTGTTGGAGGTTTATGTGGAGGAGAAAAGAAAACGAAATTTATTGAAATTATTAATCATTGTTCAAATGAAAAGAATAAGAAATATAATTATTTGCCAATAAATAAATGTAGATATATTATGGGAATTGGATATATAGTTGATATAATATTTTGTTCTTTATTTGGATATGATATGTATGATTGTGTATATCCATCTCGAACAGCAAGATTTAATACTGCTGTTAGTTTTGATGGAACTATAAAATTAAAACAATCTAAATATAAATATGACTTTTCACGTTTAGAAAAAAATTGCAACTGTTATGTATGTTTAAAATATACAAAGGCATCTTTACATTTTCTTATATCCAAAAGAAATACAATCACAAATGTTTTATTAACATTACATAATATTTATTTTACTCTTTATATGTGTCATTTGATGAAGGTAGCTATTTTTTCAAATAAACTCGATCAATTCATAACAACTTTTTTGTATAATCATTTTGTTATTGGAGTTAAAAATGGAAATTACAAAATTCCTTGTCCTGATGAAAACGAAAATAAAATGAGTAATCATCATAATATAAACACTAATGATATTAATAAAAATGATATGAAAGGAAAGAATTATCAACAAGCTACACAAAATTTAAATATCAAACAAAAAAATATGATACAAGAATTAAAAAGAAATTTACCACAATGGGTCGTGCAGGCTCTTGAATATGCTGACATAGAATTAATGTTTTAAAAAAAAATTACTTAACAGGGCTATATAAAGTTGTTATATTTTTAAAATAAAAAAAAAAAAAATATATATAAATATATATATATATATATATTATATTGTGTTTAATAACATGTTTAATAATGTATGCATTTAAATATCACATAACTAAAATTTGTTTTATTATATATTATATATATATAAATTAACTTATTTTAAAAAATAATATTATTTAATAAATATATATATATATATATATATATATATTTTTTTTACCATATTGTCTTATTTTAAAAATTAAACACATACCTATTATATATATATGATAATATTTATGTGTTATTATTTTTTCTCTTCATTAGAAATTATTTTATTTTTTTTTTTTTAAACTGTCTCTCATTTAAGATGTCACATATTGTCTATATGTATTACCCTTTCACATTCAACCAGAATTAAAATAATAAGTATAAAAAAAAATATATTTTTATTTTTTTTAAAGAAACATAAAAAAAGTATAAATGACCCCCAACATTTTTCCTATATGACATAAAAGGATATTATATAAATGTTATATAAATATTATATGTATATATTATATATATATATTATATATATATATATTTATTTATTCATTTTAATTTTATTGTTTCCATGACACAAAATTGGACATAAAAAATATACACATAATATATATACTTTTATCTCCATAAATATATATATATATAATATTCATTTATATGTTCTTTTTTTTTTTTTTTAAAAAACACATACTATATATATATATTATATATATATATTTTTTATATATTATTATATTCTAGATAACACATTTATATATTGTGTGTAAAAGGGTTCCCTATCTTTTCAGTGCATTTTGTTTTCCTACCTTTACTATCACATGCACACAAAAAAAAAAAAAAAAAAAAAAAAAAATATATATATATATATATATATGAAAGTATAAATGAATAAATAAATAAAGAAAGGAAAAAAAAAAAAAAAAAAAAAAAAAAAAAAAAAAAAAAACACTATATAAATAAAAATATATAGAAGTGTATAAATATATATATTATATCATATATAAGTGTATATATAATATAAACACACACATATATTTATATATATGTGAAGAACTAAAAATTAATGTTAACTTGTAAGTATAAAAAAAATAATAGACTAAATAATTATATATATATGGAAAGTGGACAAAATAAAAGATAAAATAAAATAAAATAAAAGTACACATATATATATATATATATAAATTATATACTCGAACATATAAGTTTATAATAAATTGTACATCCATTCGTGTACATATATATATAAATATATATATAAATATATTATATATATATTTATATATATTTATTCATTCATATTTTTAATATTCCATCTAATAAATACTTGTCTATATATTTTAAGAGTGACCCAAAATATATAGCATACATATATAGAATATATTTTGTAAACACACACATATATATATATATATTTTTTTTTTTTTTTTTTTTTTTTTTTTTTTTGTAAAAACTTAGTAGACAAAATAATAATAATAATAAGGTATGATAATATAGATAACTAATTATGGGTCAAGAGATATCTAGTGTGAACAACACCAAAAATGACCACCAGAAAGGGAATAAAAAAAGTGTGAAAGGAGGGAATGATAAAAATGAGATGAAAGAAAGTAATGTAGGTATATCAAAGAAACTTGTAGAAAATAGTTTTAATAATAGTAAATTAAGACCTGGTATGTTTATACAGAATAGTAATGTTGTATTTAATGAACAATATAAAGGAATAAAAATTCTTGGAAAGGGATCATTTGGAGAGGTGATTCTAAGTAGAGATAAACATACAGGTCATGAATATGCAATAAAAGTTATAAGTAAAAAACATGTAAAAAGAAAAACAGATAAAGAAAGTTTATTAAGAGAAGTAGAATTATTAAAAATGTTAGATCATATTAATATAATGAAATTATATGAATTCTTTGAAGATAATAATTATTATTATTTAGTATCTGATGTATATACTGGAGGAGAATTATTTGATGAAATTATTAGTAGGAAACGATTTTATGAAATTGATGCAGCCAGAATTATTAAGCAAGTTCTAAGTGGAATCACATATATGCATAAAAATAATGTTGTACATAGAGATTTAAAACCAGAAAATATTTTATTAGAAACGAAAAATAAAGAAGATATGATTATTAAAATTATAGACTTTGGATTATCTACACATTTTGAATATAGTAAAAAAATGAAAGACAAAATAGGAACTGCTTATTATATTGCTCCTGATGTATTACATGGAACATATGATGAAAAATGTGACATCTGGTCATGTGGAGTAATCCTATATATACTTCTATCAGGTAATCATAAACATGAGTGGATATAAATGTTCATATCACCACAAAAAAAAAAAAAATAATGCAAATGAATATATAAATATATAAAAATATATTTATATATATATATATATATATATACATATATATGTATGTATGTATTTTTTTTTTGTGTGCAGGGTGCCCCCCTTTCAATGGGTCCAATGAATACGATATTTTAAAAAAAGTAGAAGCAGGCAAATATACATTCGATTTACCACAGTTCAAAAAAATTAGCGATAAAGCAAAAGATTTAATAAAAAAAATGCTCATGTATACTAGTGCAGTTCGCATATCAGCAAAAGATGCTTTAGAACATGAATGGATTAAAATGATGACAAGCAAAGATAATTTAAATATAGATATTCCTTCCTTAGAATTAAGTATAACAAATATAAGACAATTTCAAAGTACACAAAAATTAGCTCAAGCAGCTTTACTATATATGGGTTCAAAATTAACAACTATCGATGAAACAAAAGAATTAACAAAAATTTTTAAAAAGATGGATAAAAATGGAGATGGACAATTAGATAGAAATGAACTCATTATTGGATACAAAGAATTATTGAAACTTAAAGGAGAAGATACTAGTGATCTAGATAATGCTGCTATTGAATATGAAGTAGATCAAATTTTAAATTCTATCGATTTAGATCAAAATGGATATATAGAATATTCTGAATTTTTAACAGTTGCTATAGATAGAAAACTTTTATTATCAACAGAAAGATTAGAAAAAGCTTTCAAATTATTTGATAAAGATGGATCAGGTAAAATTTCTGCAAATGAATTAGCTCAATTATTTGGACTCAGTGATGTCAGCTCAGAATGCTGGAAAACCGTACTCAAAGAAGTAGACCAAAATAATGATGGAGAAATTGACTTTAAAGAATTTAGAGATATGCTCATAAAACTATGTAATTATTAAAAATAATCAAAATAATATGTAAATCAATTCATATATAATAAACAATCTTGTCAAACGTAATAATATACACATATATATATATATATATATATATATATATACAAACACATGTCAATATATAAAAGAGAACAAAAAATTTTAAAAAATATATATAATTTTTTTTTTTAATAAGTATAATAACCTAATATGTAGATATCCTTCATAATTAAATATTATATTAACATATATATATATATATATATATATTATATTATATATATATATATATATACTCATATTATTCTACATATACATGTATCACAATTTTGAACTTTACAATTATAAGTTTTATATATATATATATATATATTTATTTATTTATTTATATTTATTTATTTTTTTTTTCAATGTAAATTATTAATTAATAAAATTATACTTCTTAACAATTTTTTATCTAATTAAAAACTTTACATATATAATATTATATATATATATATAATCATATGTGTACATATATATTAATTTAAATCCTTCCCTTTTTTTTTTTTTTTTTTTTTTTTTCTTTAAATGAAAATATTTAAAGTTTTATTACCATACCGTAGGAGAAAAAAAAAAAAAAAAAAAAAAAAAAAAAAAAAAGACAAAATATAATAAAAAAAAAATATTTAATTTTTAAGTGAGAATGTGTATCATCACAGTTTAATAAGAAACAAAAATATAAAGAAAAAAGGAAAAAAAAAAAAAATATATTTCTTTAAAATAAAATTTATAAATTAAATATTTGAATAAATTGTGCTGCACATATTTAAATACAAAAGCAAGGGAAGAAATATATACAACCCTTAAGTTGTGATGGTACTTATTTTTGCAAACTTTTTTATTCGTTTTTTTAATAATTCGTTTTCATCTTTTAATGAAGAAATTTCTTTAAGTAACTTTTCTTTATCTTGATCTCTAAAGGGTAAAGTAAATAAATAAATATAAATATATACATATATAAATATATATATATATATATATATATATATATATATATATATATATATGTATGTATGTATGTATAATATAACGGCGTAGCATAAAAGAAATATAATTTTATTTTATACATTTATTTATATGTTCAACAAATATTCATTTTTCATTCTTATTTATTTATATATATATTTATATATTTTATTCTTACATATCCGTTTTCTTGTCGGTACTCTTCAAATTTTTATTCATTTTAGACTTTTCTATATCTATTTGAAAAAATACATATACATATATATATATATATATATATATATTTATATATTTATATATTTATTTATTCCCTTTTGATATTTTACTTTTTGGGGTTACCTTTTGTCAGAGAATCTACCAATTTGGTTAGTCTGTTTTTTTCAGTAATTAATAAATTCATTTCATCAGAAATTTTTACATTTTTTTGTTGTAAATCCTTATTGTGTTTTTTTAATTCTTCCATCTCTTTTAAGGATTCGTAATTTATATTTCTTTGAATTTTTTCTTCCTACATATAAAAATACAAAAGATATATAAAATAATATATATATAAAAATATGTATATATAAAAATATGTATATATAAAAATATATATATATAAAAATATATATATATGTGTATATATTTTTATTATTACAATTCTTTTTCATTTTACCTGTAAAGAATTGTTTAAAGTTTCTAATTTTATGCTTAAGCCTTTCAACTTATTTTCAAGCTCAGTTTTATTTTTTTTCTCTTCATTGTATATATGGAACATTTGGGAGTTTTCATTTAATAAATTATCCTACACAATGAATACAAAAAAATTATATTCTTACTACTATTATAACACTTGTTATATATATATATATATATATATATATATATATATATATATATATATATGTGTGTATATTTTTATTTATTTATTCATTTCATGGACATACCTTTTCTTTCTCTAGGGTCTTCAATTTTGACTGTAGCTTTTCCAACTCTTCCTCATTAACCTACGACAGACAAAAAATAAAATCATACATACATATATACATATATATATATATATATATATATATATAATATATATTATAATGCATGTTTGAATTACCTTGGATTTATTTTCGTCCAATAACTTTTTGTACCTTTCTATGTCACTTATTAATGCCTTATACTAATATAGAAAAGAATATATTGAATAAATACATATGTAAGTATTTTATTATATTATATTATATTATATTATATTATATTATATTATATTATATTTTATTATATTTCATTTTATTAAGACTACCTTATTTTTAAAAAACAAATCGACGTTTCTATACTTCTCTTGCAATATTTTTATCTCCTTCATTAGCTTCTCATTAGTTTGTATAAGGTCGTTTTCATCTTTGAATTTTTTCACATTGTCTAATAAAAGAAAGATATATATATATATAATATTAAACACACATAAATGGCAATATATATAATATATCATGCTACTTTTATAATGTAATAATATAAATGAATCATCTTATTTTTTATTTTTTTATTTTTTTTTTTTATTTTTTCCACCCCCCCTCCTATATTTTTATATATATTTATATATATTTACCTAACTGAGATTGAAAGGCCTGTATTGTACTCTTCAACTCTTCTTCCAACATATTTTTTTCACTTTGCAATTTATTTATTTTTAAATAACATTTTTGAGTTATTTTACGATTTATTAATAACTCTTTATTTATATTTTGCAAGATATAATTAACATCAATATTCTCAAATATATTTTTAGCTCTTGTTTTTTCAAAATTTTGATTTATATTATTAAAAATATAATCATTTATGATATACAAGTTTGCATGCATATATCTTAATATGATAGCTATTAAATCTCTATGTCTTTTATATAAACATTTACATATATAATATTCATTTTCATTTATATATAATTGAAAAATATCATTTTGATTATTTTGTTTATGTTTTGTCCCCATAAAATGAACATATGGATATATGTAATGAAATTTATGTGTCCACATATTTTTTTTTATCCTATTCATAGATTTTATATCACTCGTAATATTATTATTAACATTGTTCATGTGACTCATATTATTATGATCAATTATTTTTATTTCATTTTTATGTATATATAACATATATATATCCATATCATTTTCACTCTCCATATTTGAATTAACAGTAAAACTATCTAAACTATTACAATCACTATATATTTTTAAGGTATCATCTTTTTTATTTTTATTCATGTAGTCATTATTTAGAAAATCATTACAAGTCTCTTCATCGTTATACACCTTTTTTATTATATATATGGGATATCGAATCGTATCATTTTCTATAATTCGTTCTAACATTTTTTTTGTTTTCTCATTTATATTTAAAGGTCCAATTTCACCTATAGCTACACCGTAATATTTTTTATTATTATAAGTATTTTTCTCATTATTTGAAACGGTAGTAGATGATGAATTTTTATTTAATATAGATGATGAGTTTTTATTTAAAACATATGATTCATTTGAAGCATATGCATCTGATGATAAGTCTTTTATAGGTGTATCCTCTTTATACATATATAAGTTTTTATTATTATTATTATTATTATTATTATTACTGTCATTATTTATGTTGTCTTTTTCCTTTCCATTTTTATTATAACAATTGTGTAATGAATACATTGATTTTTTTTCAAGAAGATGATTTTTTGAATGCTCCTGTTCATTGCATTTATTATTCTTTTTTATAGAATGTTTTAGTGATGATAAACCACTAGAATCGTTATTATATTTATCATTACCAATATGATCATCATAATAATCATTTCTATTATTCTGATGATAATCATTGTTGTATTTATTTTTATGTTCAATTTTTTTTTTATCAATAATAATACCATCATCATAACAATAACGCTCCGAATTTGTTGAAGCATTTATATAAAACTTAGATAAATTTTCAACATTTATTTGTTCATTATTTATATATGAACATTCAACATATATTTTTGTTCCGATATCTTCACAGGTTAATACATATTCATTTTCATTTTCATCATATAAAATTACATTTTTATGAGGATATACATTTTTTTCAATTAATTCACATTCTTTATTATAATATACACGTGTCCATTTATATGTACATGGTATTTTATTTTTTGTTTCTTTATCATATGCATGTACTACTATCTTATTTTGTTCATTTGCATATACTATTTCTATATCAATATCAAAATTATAATTACCTTTTATTATTATATCGCTTTTGTTACATGAAAAAAGTTCTTCATTTTCTTTCTTATTTTGCTCTTGTTGTTCTTTTTCAATATTTTTCTTATTGAAAATATTTTTATATATATTTTTATTTATTACTATCTCTTCTTCATTTATAAATATCGTGTTTCTTAAATTTTCTATATTACATGGTGCCTTACAAAAAGGATAATTTATATTTTTTTTTGCTTCGCTAGCTGTATACTTTATATGCTCTTTTACTTCTCCGAATACATTCATAGCATTTTTCATTTGATAACTTATTCCGCTTAAAACATTTTTTAACTTTTTATTCTTATCATTTTTATCTGTCTGGACTTTATCCACATCACAACGTTTGTCATTATATATATTATATATATCATTATTTATATTATTATACTCACCATTATGTATATTATTATACATATTATTATACATATCATTATATAAATCATCATAACTTTCATCACCTATATCATTATTTTCATCATTACACTTCTCCTTATCATTTTTATATTTAAACATTTCTTCATTATTCTTTAATAAACTTATCTTGTTACAATTTTTTGTATTGTTCATATTATTCTTATAATTGTCATTAGAATGTGTACTTTTGTCTGTTAAAATTGTTGATTCCTTTCCATCCCCATTAATCATTTCTCTTTTCATAATTGTATCATTATTTGATTTAAATTTTCTGAACTGTTCATAATTTTTATTATTATTATTATTACAAACGCCAGTACACGTTTTCAGTTCGCTTCCATGCATTATTATTATTATTATGATTATTATTATTATTATTATACAACTATTACTTGTTCATAATTATTATATTATTATATTATTTTTTTTAATATATACTTTTGTCCACTACGCTTATGTAACTATTATAAAATGCGAGAATAACAAAAAAAAAAAAAAAAGGATAAACTGTTGGCACGAAATTAGTTTAATGGGGAATTTCCTGAAAACTATGATGACAAATATGATATTAAATAATATTATTGTGATAATTAAAATATTGTTATAATTAACATAATTATGAACAGATTGGTGTAAATTTTATGAACATATTGGTAAATTTTATGAACATATTAATAAATATTATGAACAAATTAGTAAATTTTATGAACAAATATAAAATAATTCTGAACAAAAGTTGTAATTATTCTGAACAGAATATATATATATATATATATATATATATATATATATATTTATATTTATATACACACACAAAAAAAATATATATATATATATATATATATATATAAATATAAGTAGTAACAAACCAAAATACAAAAGGGGAACAATATATAATTATATATATATTTATTTATTTATTTATATTTATATTTATGAAAACAACAGAAATACAAAATGAATTATATAAAAGAAATATATAATATATATATATATATATATATATGTATGTATTTTTATTTTTTTGAACAAAAGTACCCTTTTTTTTTTAATGAAGAAAATTTTTTATTTCTTCTTAAAATATTGATTATGGATTCATAGAATAAAATTTAGATTAAATATTTCTTCTGTTTTGTAAAAAAAGAAAAGAAAAGAAAAATACATGGAGGTATTATATATATATATATATATATATATATATAGCGCTAATATTTTTTTTTCTGTAAGGAAATAAATTTTATTCCTTTTTTTTTTGAAGAAGAAAAATGTTCGTGTGCACAGAAGTATATGTGTGTGCATACCTATATTTTATGATAAAAGAAAAGAAAATATTAGATAAATTAAACATACTTACATATAATGTATGTATAACATTTTGAAGTCATATATATAATTTTTTTTTTATTATAAAATATTTAATAAATGGACTATATAAATGATCCTTATAACTAACATACACAAATCACAATTCTTTCATTCTTCAAGAATGGGGATATATAAGAATATGTAATATATTTTGTATATATATATATATATATAAAAAAAAGAAAAAAAAAAATAATCCTATTTTTTTAAGAACTTTTATTTCATCTTTTGATAATAAAAAAAAAAAAAAATTGACCTTATAAAAATGTATCGTGAAAGAGTGGTAATATATACCAAGAATGTAGAAAAAAATAAAATATGATAACTTATAATTTTTAATTTCTTCTATTACATATGTTACTTTAATTACACATTTGAATAAATAAATATATATATATATATATATATATAATTATTATTATTATTAACTTGATATATCCATTTGTATAATAATTCATTTAAAGAATAAAAATGATAAATATAATAAATGTCTAACAAACAATTAGGGAACGTTCTTACAAGTACATTATATATAACATTTTTCTTTTTACATAAAAAAAAAAAAAATAAATAATAATAATAAATAAAAAATAAAAAATAAAAAATAAAAAAATAATTATATAATATATAAATATAATAAAAATACATACACGTATATGTTAACATTTATATATAATTTAAATGTGCATATATATAACTGATAATATATATATTTACATGTGAGTGCACATCATTTTTTTTTTTTTTTTTTTTTTTTTTTTTTTTTTTTTTTTTTTTTTTTTTTTTTAGCTGTTCACTCCGTAAAGGGTATAAAATCCATGTTGTTCATGTATGGGCGTAATTTTTCTGGAACTACAATACCTTCTCCGTTTTGATAATTTTCTAGGAGACAACATAAGAATCTTTGTGCAGCTACCATTGTTCCATTTAATAGATGAACATGATATTTATTTTCAGTGTGAAAATTTGTTAAAAACTGTTCATATTCAGTATCCATTTCATCATTTAGGTTTGTATTTTTATTTAAATCATTAATTTTAATACTTGAATCTGAATATCTTATATTGAGATTAATACTTTGATAATCTGTGCAATTACTACAAGATACTAATTCTCTATATTGATTACTAGTAGGAAAGAATCCTTCTAAATCATATTTAATAGAAGCTGCATTATTTAATGCTCCTGATACAATACTAACAATTCTATATGGTATATTTAAAGATTGATAAAATTCTTCACATGTTTTAATCATTTCTTCATGTACTTTATTACTATTTTGTGGTAAGGAAATACAAAATTGTTCAACCTTATCAAATTGATGAACCCGTAAGATTCCTCTAATATCCTTTCCATGTGCACCTGCTTCTTTTCTAAAGCAAGAAGATAATCCTGCATATTTTAGTGGCAACCTTTTTGATTCTATAGTTTCATCTTTATGTAAAGCACATAATGGTTGTTCTGAGGTAGCTATTAAAAATAAATCATCTCTTGTTAAATCTTCATTTGATGGAATATTTGTTTTTTTCTGAGTGCTACATGCTGTATCATTTTTCACATTTGTAGGAGATGAAGATAATTGTTGAGATGATAATTCTGAATTTGATGTAGATGATATTTTATAAAGTGTTTCTTCAAAATCATCAAGTTCAGCACATTCTTCCATAATATTTTTTTTCATAAAAAATGGAGGATATACTGGTACATATTTTTTATTAACTAAAAAATTTAAAGCATATTGTAATATAGCATTATGTAATAAGAAACCTGCACCTGTTAAATAATAACCACGATGACCTGCTACTTGTATACCTTTTTTAAAATTAGCTCCACCTATTTTTCTTAATAAATCATAATGATAATAATATTTTATTTTTTTTTTATTTTCAATTTCATTATTTAATGTTTCTCTTTTAATATTATTATTATTATTTATTACATTATCATGTACACTACTATCAGTTTCTTCACATGGTTCAAGTATTTTACATTCACCCCATGTTTTAACTATCTTATTATTATCTTCATTATCTGAACATACTACTTTAATATTTAATAAATTACCTATCTTACTTATATACTTATTTCTTTCTTTTAATAATTCTTTTTCTTTCAATTGATATTTAGGTATTTCTTCCTTTATATTTAAACTCTTCTTTTTCAAATCTTCAACATCAGCATTCTTATCAACCTTCTTTTTATTTCCTATCTCTTTATTTATCATATTCATATTTTTTTTTAATTCTTCTAATTCAAATATACACTTCCTCCACTTATCATCACATTCAATTACTTTATCTACATTGCTTTCATCATGATAACGTTTCCTTTCAGACTCTTTTATCTTATCAGGATTTCCTCCTTTCTCTTTACGAAATAAATTTATATCTAAAACCATCTTTTTTTTTATAAAAATAAAAAAATAAAAAAATAAAAAATAAAAAAAATAAAAAAAATAAAAAAAATAAAAATGTAACAAATATAAAAATATGCTATTATAAAATGTATTTTTTTTTTTTTTTTTTTTTTTTAAATGATAAAATAAAATTAACAGATCTTAATTTTTATGGCGTCCCTTCACCTTTATATCCAACAAAAATTCATCAAATTGTAAAATAAATAAAAAAAAAAATATAAAATAAAATATGGCATATATATATTACAAAATTTCTTTGTTTATAATTAAAAAAAAAAAAAGAAAGTATACACAAATATAAAATATATATTTATATATTTTCTGCATATGAATTATTTTATTTATTCTTTTTATTTTATTAGTATAAAAATATTATATATATTATATATATATATATATATATATGTATGGTATATTATGTATATAATGTATATATCCCAAAATGTACATATATATATTATTTATTTTTATTTTTATTTTTTATTTTTTTTTTGTATATCGTATAACATTATTTCATAGTGCCATAAAAATAAATAATTCATGTTCGTTCCATATTTTCTATTAATATAATATATTGATGTTTTTATTTATAATTTATTAATAAATTATACCTAATATATATATATGAACATATAAAATAATAGAGAACACTCTTATGTTTATATAAAATGTTTCCTTTTGACAAAGATGTAATGTATTATTTGGTTTGTTTAAAATTATTATGATGTTAAAAAAAAAAAAAAAAAAAAAAAAAAAAATTATATATATATATATATATATATATATATATATATATTTATTTATTTATTTATCCTTTTAACTTCCACCTCTGGGTATATCAGATGTGTATGCAAAGTTATTAAGAAGATATTCATTTATCCTTTTGTAATTCTTTCTATTTATATCCAAATATTGATGAAATAAATTATAATAACGAAATGTATTTTTACCTGTATAGTCGAAAGGTTTCTTAACATTCCATTGTGTTTTTGTTTTTGTTTGTGTTTGTAATGTGGTAGTTGCTTCTTTTTTATTATGATCTCTTACATGTGGTAAGAAATTATTGGAGAGAATAATATTGTTTGGAAATAATAATGGGTTCTCATCCATACTATTATCAATCATTTTATATATACAATTATTAATATTATTATTATCATTATTGTTATATTTTATTATTTTATTTTTATAATTTGTGCTGGTCATATCCACTTCTCCACATGAATTATATGCATTACTATAATCATGTTGCACAGATGTATCTTCATCCTTTTCATCATATTTTTTATAAAATAATATATTGCTATAATCTGATCCCCCTTTCTTTCTCTCCTCACATTCATGACTACTACTTCTTGTGCTCTCCCAAGAAACGTTCCTTTTTTTTTTCTTTGACGTATTATTTATATTAAAACAACAGTCAAAAGATAAAAAACGACAAATGCTATTGTTATTTTTACTTTTTTTTTTATTTTTTTTTATTAATCCATTTATCTCGACCTTTTCATAAGGTATAATATTCAAGGATAATGTCGATCCTACATTAGCCTCTCTCTCACAACAAAAATTATTATAATAACAATAATTATTATAATAACAATTATTCTTATTATTATTATCATTATTATTGTTGTAATTTATATTATTGTTGTATTTGTCCTTCCCCTCAAAATGTATATCATCATAACAATATACAGTACTTCCATGATATATATTATTATCACTTACATTATAATCATATTTATCTTTATTCACACTGACATCCAAACATTGCTTATAAAAATGTTTTCTCTTGAAATCATTATTTATATCTAAACATTTTTTATCAAGAACAAGCTGGTGATTATCATAAATATCTTTACATTTTTTATTATAACTTAATATATCATTCCTTCTTAATGCATTCATGAAAAATAAAAAATCTCTCTTTCTTTTGTTCACATTATAATATTTATAAGGACTGTTTATTTTTCTTTGGTTATATTCCTCTTTTTTAACCATATCTTTTAATTGACAATCTTTTGTTCTAATAATTTTATGATTATTCATGGTTTCATTATTATAAATATATTTTATTTTTTTATTTTTCTTTTTTTTTTTTTTTAAATCCTGTTCCTCTGGAATAGTTATACTTAAGAATTTTCTTACGTTCTTTTTTTTTCTCTCTCCTCCTCCTTTAATACAACAAGAAATGTTATCACACAGGTTGTTGTCCATATTTATATTTATATCTATTTTTTGTTTCTTCTTCGTTTCATGTATATTACTATAATAATAATGATAGTATGGATAACTTTCGACTGGTATGGGATGTGAAGAATACAAATGAACTAAAGAATCTCTATCAATAGGATACTTTATTTTATTTGTTAGTATATCATCTCTATTTTGTAAAGAATTATTTTTTTTAATATCTTCTATAGGCATAATTATATTACTATTACATAACTGCACTGTAGGCAATAGCAATGCACCCACCTTTTTATGATTCAACTGGATATCATTAACATCTTGTTCTAGTTTAAAATTATTTTGTGTAATATCTTTCATTCTCTTTTTTAAAACGTTATATGATATTTTCTTCTCTTCCTCACAGTTGTCAATTGTTAAATTATCATGATGATATAACAAATCGGTTGTATCCACTTGTTTATCAAAATGTATATAATTCTTCCCAACATTTTTAACATTTTTAACATTTTTACCATTTTTACCATTTTCATCATTTTCACTATTTTTACCATTTTCATCATTTTCACTATTTTTACCATTTTCATCATTTTCACTATTTTTACCATTTTCATCATTTTCA
Source organism: Plasmodium sp. gorilla clade G2 (assembly GCF_900097015.1). Classification (NCBI taxonomy): domain Eukaryota; phylum Apicomplexa; class Aconoidasida; order Haemosporida; family Plasmodiidae; genus Plasmodium; species Plasmodium adleri (nom. inval.). Next base: position 679,023 of record NC_041699.1, read on the forward strand.
CTATTTTTACCATTTTCATCATTTTCATTGTTTGGTGGGTCTTCCCTTTTTTCTTGCACACAAAACATTTGATCATCATCTAATATACCTTTGCTACTCCCTTGTCCTTCCTTCATATAACACATATGAGCTATATTCTTTTCATCCTTATTTCTATCATCCTTCTTATATTCCATATTATATTGTTCCATCTTATCATTTATAGACAACAATTTATATAGAGAGAACCTTTTTTTCTTCTTTTTATATCGTTTATCATTTTTGTATTTAAAATTTATTATATATCTCATTTCACTTTTCATCTTTTTATATATATTTTTTAAATTCCTACGTATTCTTTTAATTTCTACCGATTCTTTGGATTGATCATTATCTTCAATTATTTTTTCTAAATAAGTAACTCTATTTCTTAACATAACAATTTCGTCCAGGTATTCAAAATTTTTAGATTCCAATTCATTCATATATGATAACTTATCTTTTAACATATCTATTGTATCATTTAATTTTTTATTTTTATTATTTTTTTGAATTAACTGAGATTTTAATTCACGTATCTCCTCATATTGTATGTCTCCAAAATCTAGGGAATCTTTTATTTTTATTTTTAATAATTTATTTTTTTCATCTAAGGTATTTACATAATATTCATATCTATCAATTAATTTGGGGACATATTCATCAACCAAACAATTTATTATTTTTATAATATTATCAATATAAGAATTATTTTTTTTCTTATTTTTTTCTACTTTACCTTCTAATTTATTCATCATACTTTTGTAATCATAGATGTTTTCTCTATTATCAATGAATGAATTAAATTGATCCTTCAGAATTTTAGATCTATTCAAATTATAATAATTATTATGTACTACATTGTTATAAGTATTTATCACATTATTATAATTATTTACCATACTATTATTATTATTGTAAATATTTATCATATTGTTTTTATTCTTACTATTTTGCATAATACCACTAATAGAATCATTAAATTTTCTCTCACTTGTCTTTTTTAAATTTTTTGGTTTTTTTGTCATTTTGGTCATTTTGGCCACTTTTGCCATTTCTGCAATTTTTTGTATTTTTTCTATTTTTTCCATTTTTTCTATTTTTTCCATTTTTTCTATTTTTTCCATTTTTTCCATTTTTTTTGTTTTTTTTTTAATACTATCAAATAAATCGTTGGAACATTTAACACTCACATCTTCATTATTTATATACATACAACCAATGTCGTATACTCCATCATTTTTTTTTTTATTTAATCTATTTAATAATAACGTTTCGTCAAAAAATGTGTGTTCATTTTCTAGTGTCTTTTTCGAAGAAGATGTAGTACCATAAAACTTAGACATCCTTTTACTCCCAAGAGAAAAAAATGAATTTTTCGAACTTTTTTTTCTCATATTTTCTGAAAAGGAATATTTTATTTGACTTTTTTCTCCTTCATTCTTTTCTTCCATTTTGGTTATATTGATTTTGTTTTTGCATTTGAATTTTTTTTTTTTTTTGTCTTTTTTAACTTCACTACTTTGGGATTCCATATCATCATTTTTTTTTTTTTTATCTTGTCGCCAATTATAGGTTACATACATATTATCATTACTATTAATATGAATATTATGATCTTTCTTTTCTCTTTTTTTCTTATTACTGTTTTTATATATTTTATTTGTGATTGTACTATTTCTTCTTAATATTATTTCACTTTTCATCTTTAACATTTCTGAATTATATGTATCCAGACTTATTTTAGGATGTTTTCTTTTTTTCTCTTTATATTTTATAATATTATTTGTATTATTTGTATTGTTTGTCTTATTATTTATTTTTTGGGAAGATACATTTTTCCTTTTATTTAACAATTTGCTTTTTCTTTCATTACTTTCTAATTTATTATATAGTTTCAATAAATGTAAATCGTATTCTCTCATTTCATTTTTCATATCATCTATTTTTTTTTGTTTCATTTTTTCTTTCATCCTTTCTAGTCTTAAACTACAGCTACTGTAATGACTGCTACTATAATGGTTACTACTAATATTATGGTTACTACTAATATTATGGTTACTACTAATATTATGGTTACTACTATCATTATGATTACTACTATCATTATGATTACTACTATCATTATGATTACTACTATCATTATGATTACTACTATCATTATGATTACTACTATTATTTTCTGAAACAACCTGTTCATTATCTATTCCAATTGCTCTATCAAACATACCTTCTACATTATTCTTGTTCCCTTTAAGATCGATAGACTTCTTTATCTTATCCTTTTCAAAATTATTCAACAATTTCCTATAATAATCATCTTCAGTATACGTTTTTTTAAATTGCTTACTAAAGGTAGTAGAATATTTTTTATACATACCATACATTAATTCATCTGAAAATTCGATGCTACTATTATTTTCAATATAATTACCCTTATCATCTTTATCCCCATATTTTTTATCTTCTAGAATATTCATTGTAGTTGTATATATTTCGTCATCTGATAACTCAAGACTACTCATGCTCATCAATTTCTTATTTTTTTCCCTACATGTGCTAACAAAAAATTGAACATTTTTTACTAAATCACTTAAATGGTTGTTTTTCCCCATATTTAACTATAAGTATATTATGCACATATATATATATATATATATATATATATATATATATATATACATATGTTGTCGTTTCGAATGAGTTTAGACTGAATTATATATTTTTAATTGTAAGGTTTAAAAAGATATTACCAGATAGGAGTTTGATAATTATTGTAAAAGAAGAACAAATATAAAAATATAAACATATAAACATATAAACATATATATATATATATATATATATATATATATATATTTGTGTACACTAAAAACTAAAAAAAAAAGAAAAAAAAAACCAAAGTTAAAAGTAACAAATGGTAATGGAACAATGCTATAAATAAAAGATATTTTTTAAAATATATAAAAAATATATATATCTTATTTCTTTTATCAAAATATATAGAACAAAATTCAAAAAAATAAAATAAAAAAATAAAATGATAAAATGCAATTTTGTTTTATATTTATAACATTTAAGGAACATATTAAAATGTTATATTATACTTTTATTTCTTCAAGCTTATTTATAATTTATACATATATATATATATATATAATAAATATGTTCATTTATTTATTTACACACTTTATATATATGTGGGTATAAAAACTTTTTGCAACAGTAATAATATAACCAAATTATAATTAACAACAGGATAAAAAATATTATGAACGTTCATATTTTTTTTTTTATTTCCTAAATGTGTGTAACCATACCAAAAAATAAAACAACACTTTAAATATTCTTCTATGTATCAAATTGGAAAATAAAATAATACATATATATATATATATATATATATATATATATATAAATTTATTTAAATATTCTTTTATTAACTTTGTTATTTTCATAACTTGTTGTCTTTCTTATTTATTTTTTTTTTTTTTATAGAAATTATTCATATATTGTATAATTAAAAAGAAAAATTCTGAACAGGCAAGGTAACTTATTTCATATCGCTAAACTTTTTTTTTTTCTTCGTCTATCAATTCGTTAGCCATCATCTATTGCAAAAAAAAAATATATATATATGTATAATGAAATATAATAAAATAAAAATAATAAATACATATAATAGTATGTAATAATGAATATAAAACAGTATTGTGTTATAATAAACAAATTAAATTTCATGCATGTTTATAAAAAAAAAAAAAAAAAAAAAAAAAGAAAAAAAAAGTACATATATATATATATATATATATATGTATGTATTATTTTTTGTTTATATTACCATTGCTGCTACAAAACAACCCTTTTCGGCTTCTTTGATTTTCTCTTTACTATAATCCAAGCTCTCTTCAATTAAATCGTTTCTGTGTGTGTCTTCCTCAATAAGAGATGTTAATATATCATTATAAATATTTTCATCATCGGATTTCTTGGAAAATATAAAAAAAAAAAGATATATGTTAATATATAGACTATCAATTGGTCTCATAAAACGTGCATTATATATATGTATATATGTATGTGTTATATTTATTTATTTTATTCTTCAAGCAATACCTTTGGTGATAAATCCTTAATGTGTCTTTTTATAAGCATATTTTCAATAATTTTCGATTCAGTCATCCTAAAAAAAATATAAATAAATAAATATAAATATATATATATATATATTTTACATGTAAATCATTATTTTATTGAATATCATATCATACCACATTGTTAAATAGCCAAATAGGTGCATCCTCTCATGTATCAGTTCTACCTTCTCCAACATTTGCTCCTTCATATTTTTTGGAGATTCAATAATCTATATGAAAAAATGAATTATTTTTAAAATGAATAACAAATAAAAAAAAAATATACGCATATATATATATATATATATATAATAACTCGTTTTGTATTTACCTCATCTATTTTGTTAATAATGTCGTTGGGTTTATATTCCGCTAACTTATTTCCTTTTCCACTAAAAAATAAAAAATGCAAAAATATATATATATATATATATTTAATATATATTTATAATATTTTTATATTACATACAAATTAACTTATTTATATTTTAAAATATATTACTTGTGATATAATAAAAAGGTGGGTGTTCCTCTAGAAACAATCATATTTGGTGCATAGTCGTTTTTCTCTATGTTATATTTTTTTATTTTTAACTTAATCTATAGAAAAAAAAATAAAATATATATATATATATATATATTTATTTATATGTTATAATAAAAAGGTGTTTCCTTTTCTTGCTTACATTATTCTCCTTAAATAACTTGTGTAAAGTATTTATAAATGGTTTATATAGGAAACACAAAAAACAAGTGTCTTCAAATAACACGACCAAGATTTTATTATTTTTTGAATCTTCAATAATCTAAATGAAAAAAAAAAACATACAAATTTTAAGTGAGCATATAAGAACATGTACATATATATATATATATATATTGTTGTATATTTTTGTGGGTACCTCCTTTTGAAATGTATCATGTGTTACATATATAGGATATTGATCAGTATTATTTCCTTGATTTATTTGTTCATAATTTTCACTAACAGGTATAAAAAAAGGTTGAACAATATCTTTAATAGGTTCGTTTATTAATTCATCTTCAGTTATATTTCTTCTTCTCCTTCCTTTATATAGAAAACATGAATAATCTTTAGTATGTTCATTATATGTATATAGATAATTTAAATTTTTAATATTAAGTTTTTGTATTTCATTTTTAATATGTTCAATTTTTTTTTTTTCTTCATTTAATTTATTTTTATCTAATACAAATAATACAATATTATCTAAGTTATCAAAAAGTTCATCTGATATTTCTTTCATTTCTTTTAAAAATCCTGTTACCTTTTTTTTTTTTTCATACCAATTAAAATATATATATCCAACTAAACCAATACTTAATAAAGAACACAAATATATTTTCTTATTTCTACTTTTATTATTTCCATTTCTATTATTTGTGTTAGTGTTACTAGTTATATATTTATAATATAATATATTGCTTTCAAAGGGTTGTTGTTTTTTATGTGGGTATTTTATCATTACACATTTTTCTAACTTACTGTAGATACCATGAAAATTATAAAAACATCTTTTACTGTTAAAAAATATAATATTATTTCCTTTACTTAGCTTATTTATTTTATTCATTTCTTTATTTATAATAATTTTTTATAAAAAAATAGAAACGAAAAAAAATCTATACATAATATAAATAAATAAATAAATATATATATATATATATATATATTATATGTATTTTCTCATAACATTTATAAAAACATTATTATAATAATATTTGTTGTAACATAAATTATTGGGAGTTTATATCAAAATTTACTTTACAAAAAAAAAAAAAAAAATTCGTTTAGTTTATTCAATTTTGACGATTATAAAAGATTTACATAAAAATAAAGAGGCATATATAATATATATATATATATATATATGTTTGTTGGTGAATAATGAATCTATGGAAAAAAAAAAAAAAAAAAAAAAAAGTGTACCTTCAAAATAATATTGCAAATTATCATCTAATGTAGAAATGTAAAAAAAATATAAATATTATATTATACATATGTAATATAATATAATACAATACAGGTATAAATTTATATATATGTTGATTTTTTTTTTTTTTTTTTTTTTTTTTTTTCCCCTCCTCATTACGTTTATGCATCCTAATATATAAAAATAAATAAAGATAAAAATGCTTATATAAACGATATATTTTTTTGTTTAATTTTCTTTTAAAAAAGAAAAATAAATTTATAAATATAAAATTATAGCAACATTAATAAGTATCAATATTATATATATTATATATATGTATAACCTGCTTGGGTAATATATTTTATTATATTTTAATCTTATTTTTTTATTTACTTAATATATAATATTATTTACGAGAAAAAAAAAAGACGAACATAAGTATATATATATATATATATATATATATATATATATATGTATATGTATTTATAATATTTAATTATTTTATGATGTTGGTTTATAAAAAAAAAAAAAAACATCAAGTTTATTCATATTTCATCATTAAAACTCCAGATATGTTTCTCTCAATCCATTTTTCTTTTCGTTCTCTTGAATTTAATTTTAAGTAGAATATTGGTTCATTATTAGTTAAAGTATATCCTAAGGAGCAATAAAAAAAAAAAAAAATATATATATATATATATATATATAATATAAATTATGTATATATATTTTTATATTTATGTGTGTATATATAATTTTTGATATATACCCGATTTGTGAATATTTTTATATATAGGACATTTGAATACATAAGAATTTCTCCTTCTATATTTTTGATAGGAAATATTTTTAGTAAGAATATATATTTTGATGTAAGGCATAGGAGAATATAATTGTATAGAAGTTGATTGTTTTATTATCATATTAGTAATATCAAATGTAGCTCCTTCAAGAAAAAAACCACCAATATAATAATTATCTTTATCGTTTATATCATCTTCATTAAAATATTTTGTTATTTCATATTTTAATTTTATTTTATTAGCATCTACTTTTAATTCTTGGCTAAACTTTTGCCGAATGGCTAACAGCAAACTCTAAAAAATATAAAACATAAAACATAAAACATAAAACAATATATAAAATATGTTTATATTTTATATTTGGTGTGACCCTGGTTACATAAATTTAAATAAGGTTTTAATATTTTTTTGAAGAATTATATGTATCATTATAGTAGAGAAAAAAAAATTACATTTATATTATATATATATATATTATTTTATTTTTTTTCTCATTACCTTTGGAGATAAGAAAGCTCCTAGATTAAAAATTTTGTTTTTATAATTCTTGATGTATTTCTTTATATGTGTAACCTTAACTTGTATAAGTGTAGCATAATGAAATATTTGTAAATTCGAAAAGAAAGAATGTGTTATCCATTTTTTAGGTATAGATAAATTAATTAATGAATCATATATATGAGTAATATTTTTAGAATGTATTTTTTTTTTTTGAAGAAAATTGATTATATTAGTTAGATCGTTATATATAATTGTTAATAAATAATTATATTTATCAGCTTCAATTTTTAAGAATGTTATAATAGAACAATTAATATTATTTAGAAATAAATAATTTAAAATATTAGTATCTATAAAATTTGGTAGAATATTTTTTAGAATAGTAATAATATAAAAGATATGTATTTGTTGTTGATCTTTTATCATTATATTTGATTCTAATCTTTGTAGATTTTTTAATATTTTTAAATTATAATTTTTCATATATAAAATATTAAGACAAGGATGTAAATTAAATATAGAAAAGTCAGTTACATATTGTAAAGATTTAATATATCTTAAGAAAATATTTTTATTTGAACTATGAGGACAATAATAATAATTATTAAATTTATATTCATTATTTGAATATGTTATTTTTTCATTAATATATTTTTTTAATATAATATTAAAACATTTCTGATCATTAATATCTATTATTATACCACCATATATTATTTTACCAATTAAATATATTAATAAATTTATATCTATATTTTTATTATGAACAAAATTTATTATATTCTCATTAGCTAATCTTAATTCCATATCTGTAAAATCATAACAATTATTAAATCCTTTATTTTTAAATTTTGTTCTTTCTTGAATTAATGCATGAAAAAAACATAAACTAAAATTTAATTTGTTTATTAAGATCTTTTCATTTTCATTTAATTTTTTTTTTTTTTTTTGGAGAACCATATTTATATTGTCATGAGAACTTTCAGATGATGTTCCTTCATTGCTTTCTCTACAATTATTTTCATAATCTGATGTTTGAATATTTTTTTTTTTTTCATTATCATCACAATTGGAATTATCACCATTAGAATTATCATCATTAGAATTATCATAATTAGAATTATCACCATTAGAATTATCATCATCATAATTAGAATTACCACCATTAGAATTATCACCATTAGAATTATCATCATCATAATTAGAATTACCACTTTTATTATCACCATCCTCGGGGTCATATTTCTTTTCCATCTGATCCTCCTGATCATCACACACATTTGAATAAATATTTAAAAGACAAGATTTCAAATTATATACATTTTCAAATGTCACCTTAATACATAATTTTAAAAGATAATAAGGAAAATATTCAACAGAACTTGTACTTATCCATATTCTAAATTCAGGATTTGAATATTGTATATTACATGTTTCTATATATTTTTCTATTTCTAAAATTAGATGTATATTTAAATGAGCATTTTCTATGAGAACCCATAATCCATTTTTTATAGAATCATTTAATATATCAATTAGATAATTTACATCATTTTTATTATATATAATTAAATTATTTTTTCCTGTAATTTTTTCACTTAGAATCATGATTTCGCTAGCTGTACTTAAATGATGTTTAGATAATATTAGAATAAGTTTATATTTAGATGAATGTTCATAACATTTATATAAATCTTTTGTGTAACTAGATGTTTGTATATTTAGATATTTATCTACATAATTATTCATATTTAATTTTAAAATATCAAATCTAAATATTTTATATATAATTAATTTTTCAAAATTAGTTAATAAATTTTTAATATCTTTATGTTGTAATATTGTATGATCTGTTTTTATATTTCGAAATATATATTCATATTCATTAAGAACTTTTTTAAAAAATTCATAAAATTTTTTTTTTTTTATTAATTTTTTAATACTTAAATATTCTTTTCTATTCATCCATGTTAATTTTTTTGTATCAAAATCAAAAATAAATTCTGAATATTCATTTTTATTCTGTTCTTCTTTTTCAAAAATATTATTATTATCAAGCGTGTTAATAAAATCGTCTTTTGCGTTTTTCTTATGTATAGCCATGTATTCTATATCTTTCTTTTCATGTATTGGATTAACATGACCACTAATATTATCATTAATATGTTCGTTAATATGATCATTAATATTATCATTAATATGATCATTAATATTATCATTAATATTATCATTAATATGATCATTAATATTATCATTAATATGATCATTAATATTATCATATTTGTTTTTTTTTAATGAATCGGGGTGATGAGAAGAATCTTTTTCGCTACCCTCAGATTGTAGACTACACAAAGATACATCATCAGAACCTGAAAGGGTAGTATCAGATTGCTCACTTTCATATTGATAATTTTCATCAGAAGAAATACTTTTTTTTTCTGATTGCATATTATTATACTTATCAGATGTATTTATATAAACATTGACATTTCTGTGTTCATCATGAATATTTATTTTATTATTATTATTATTATTTTTGTTTTTTTCGTGTTCTTTTGATTTTTCTTTTTCCATTTTAACAATTTCATTTTTAATATCATATGTATGAGGAAATTCATCATATATAAGAAAATAATAATCATCATAATCAATGTCTTTTTTATATATATTTATCATACAAACCATATAGAAAAAGAAAATAAGTTGATGTTTTTCAGATAATGTTCTTGAAATTTCGTAATGTATTTTTGTAGTAAATATATTAAGTATATCTTTTTTTCTTCTTTCTAATAATTTATTTTCATCAGATTTATCTATACTAATATGTAATAAATTAATAAAAGATAATATAGAGAAATTATAAAAAAAATTTAATGTAATCAAATTATTTATACAAATATAAATAACAGCAATATGTTTAGCCATACTCATATAATTATCTCTCATTTTATTTATTTCTTTTTTATTTATTTTAAATTCTTTAATTTTTTTCTTATTTTCATAAAAAAGATTATTAGCATTTTCAAAAGTTATAACAATATCATCATCACATAATATATCTTCTTTATAACTTAAAATATGTAATATCTCTTTCTCTTTTATTATTATTTGATTATTTAAATTATGAATATGATGAATCAAATTAGATCGATTTTCATTATAACTTTTTGATAGTTTTTCTATTAAGTTTTCTAAAAAATATTCTTCTAATATTTTCAAATTTATATTAAAATCTATTATATTTAAATAATTCTGGGTAATATCATCAAATTGAATATTACCATATACTATAAAATATATATCAAACAATGGATCTACAGTAATTATCTTGTTGTTGAAATTAACGCAGTTTATTTTTAAATTGTTATTGTTATCATCACAATTTTGGGGGTCATCACAATTTTGGGGGTCATCATAATTTTTGGTGTCATCACAATTTTTGGTGTCATCACAATTTTTGGTGTCATCACAATTTTTGGTGTCATCAAATTTTTTAGTATCACCACTATTATGACCATCTATATGTTCATTCTTTTCATTCTTATGAGAATCCATAGGTTTATCCAAAAAATCGTTTGTCAAATTCATTCGTTTTGTTTGCCTCTCCTGATGATCATCACAGGTGTCCTCTTTTTTGTTCATTTTAATTTTTTGAAAATCATATAATGTTCTATTAATTTTATAATGAAAAAGAGATGAAAATAAAAGTGTTGAATCATCATAATGTGTATATATGATAATATTTCCTAGTTGCATTGCTTTTTCTATTTTGTCTATAAAGTTAGAACTATTATTTCTTAATATTTGTACTTCTCTTTTTTTGTGATATAAATTTTTAAGAAAATTAGTTGCAATAAAATGAGGATCAATTAATAAATTATATTTTATACTTTTATTCATTATTATTACATTTTCAAAATAGTATGTACTATTAGTTAATCCATATGCTACCCATTTTTCTAAATTAATTTTGGATTCTAAAAAATTTGGAATGGATATATTATTAGTATATTTAATATGAAATAAATTTAATATTTTTTTTATCTTTAATTTAATTATTTTTCTATATTCATATGAAAAATGTGATATATAATTAAGAAGAGTAGAACATATAATACAATCACCTATTAATAAATCTCTTTTTTTAATATAGAATATTTTTTTATTATTCCATTTAAGTTCTTGATCTAATAATGATGATAATATAACTTTTGATCTTTTAATTTTTTGTTTTATATTTTCAATTTGTGTAACTAATTCATTATGTTTTATATTAATTTCTTCTTTTTCATTTTCCATTTTATTTAAATTATTATTAACAACAAATAATTCATTTCTACATATATCTAGAGATTTTAATTCTTTATCGATTTCTTTTTCTAGTAAAAGAACTTCTTCTTTTTTAGGTTCTAATTCTTTATTAATAATAAAATAATGATAAATAGCTAGAATCCATTGACACATGGTTTCACATGCTTTAGAAGCTTTTCTAACAAATTTAGGATTGAAGTTTTTATTTTTGATTAATGGAGATATTTTTATAATCATATCTTCTTCAATTAAATTTTTATCATAATGTTTTAAATTATCTAGAAAAACTTTAGAATCTCTAAAAATTGTTTTTTGTGCTAAAATCCAATAATTAACACTTTTAGGTCTAATAATTTTAGATTCTAAATATTTTTCATCTTCTTTTAGAAAAGTTAAAATACATTGTATGACCATAACAACAATAGATGGTGGGTTTACAAAGGCTTTTAATTCTCTTAGATGTTCTACTTTTAGTTTATTTAAATTATTTAAAGAATCATTTAATAAAGCAAAACTTTTACTAATTTCTTCATTTACAATATTTTTTAAATTAGTTATATTTTTTATTTTATTTTTAACATCATTTTCTTTTTTTTTTATTTCAGATTGTTTTATATATGCATCTTTTGTATCTCTTTCAATTTCATTAACTTTTTTCTTCATTTCAATATTAGTACTATTTAAAATAGGTTGAATATTTAATAAATTATTTTTCATAATTTTTATATCTTCTTCACACTTATGTAATTTATATAATGCTTTACTATATAAATCAATATGTTTATCATATTCTTTTTTCTTAATGAAAAATAAATAATCGAAATGTTCAAGAAAATGTAAATATTTATTTGAATTAATACATACATTGATTCCTTTTTCATTTAAATATTTTTTAGATAACATTATTATTTCTTTATGTATCCTAATAAATATTTTATTATCAATAATCTTTTCTAGACACTTCATATCTTCTTCTTGTTTTATCATTTCTATATCAACTTGTAGAAGTTCTTCGTTTTTAATTTGCTGATTGCACAAATTTGTTGGACGTGTATTATATGTTTTAAAAATATCACAATGATCCTTCACATTATTATTACTATTACTATTATTATTATTATTATTATTATTATTATTATTATTGTTGTTGTTATTGTTGAGGGTGTTTATATTATAACCTTTTATATTTATCATATCATTTGTATTTTCTTCATTCAAATTAATCTTATCCTCTTTGTCTTTTATATGCTGTTCATTATTTTGGGGTGTACTTATTTTACAAGTAAGAAGTTGCCCATCATTTTGTTTGTTATTATGAATATTATAAGTATGTGTAGGATTTATTTGATTTTTTATTTTTATAATTTTATTATCATATAAATGATTATCTCCTAATATAACATTTTTCTCTTTGTCAATAATGTTATTATCATTTGTATTTATTTCTTTATCTGAAATATTGTTATTTATATCACCATTTGGATTTATATTTATATTTTCATTTATATTTTCATTTATATTTTCATTTATATTTTCATTTATATTTTCATTTATATTTTCATTTATATTTTGCTTGATTCCATTTTGATTATTTTGCTTAGAAGGTATATTAAACATTTTAATTTTTCCTTCCTGTGAATGATTAATAAAAAAGTTTTGAGTAATAATATGCAATCCCTCATTATTATTTTCTTCAAAATATATGATATAAGAATTTTTTAATATATATGGATATTTATGAATTTGATTAGATGTGTTTAAAGAAATACTTAAATTAACATGGAAATTTTGTTTGATTGTATTTTTATATATATTATAAATATTGGTTATATTTCTTATAAGTTGATGTTGATCACATTTATTTTTACATTCATTGAATATATGTTTGAAATTTTCTTGTGTATATAATAAATAGCTATCATGATAATTATATATATTATTTAGATTTTCTAATATATAAGATAGATTATTAAAATTTTTATCATTTAAATAATATATACATTTTTTTTCATATATAGCACAATCAAATAGACATCTTTTAATTTCTTCTTTGAAATTTTTTTTTTTACTATTTTTGTTTAGTTCTGATATTATTAATATTTTATTAATAATATATGAGCATATTTTAATTACATTTTTTTTTATACTATCATTAATTCCTATAGATATAATATGAGAATTGTCTATCATAAATGTTTTTGTTATTTTACATATATATATTAGAATATTATCAAATATAATTAAATTAAGTTTTTCATTATTACTATATTCAGATATATATGTATGTATACAATTATATAAATCATTTATATCATATACTTGTTCATATATTTTTTGATATAAATTTAAAAAATTACAAAATAATAAATTATCATATGTATTTAAAAAATTATTATTTTTATCTTCTTCATTGAAATATTTTTTAAAATGATTTTTAATAATTTCTTTACATTTTTTTTTTTTTTTTTTTGAAAGAAAACTTTCAACATAGAAAGATTTATTTTCATATAAAAAATATAAAAGCATTTGTTCTTTTCTAATATTTATATTTTTAGATAGGTATGAAATATATTTGAATATATTTTTCATATTATTAATATCCCAAAAATGTAAAAACAGTTCATCAACTTCTTTGTTTGTATATTCAGAATGTTGTATATAATTATAACTATGACAAGAATTATCAATATTATTATTATTATTACTATTTCTATTACTATTATTATTACTATTATTATTAATTTTATTGCTATATTTCATATATTTTATTGATTTATAAATATCTATTTGCATATGAACTAGATTAGGTATTAAACTTTTAATATTTATATCATATACATTAAATAGACAATTTAAATAATTAAAGAATATATTATATATTTCTTTATAATTATAGTTATTATAATATATAATATTAAAATTATTATAAAGACGACTATTATTATTACTACTACTATATGCATTATTCATTGTTCCTATACATGTTATATCTTCTATATATTTATAATTTAAATTTTCATCAATAAAATATTTATAATTAAATAACATTCTTAAAAATTCATGACATGATAATGAATGACTATTTTTAACACCTCCAATATTTGTTTCAATATTTATATCATCTATATAAAAAATACATATACGATTATTTGGAGTTCCATAATAATTATTTCTTCTTTTTATTAATTTTGATTCTATATGATTTCTAACATGCTTACTCTTAGTACTATTAGAAAAAAAAAATTCAACTGGAAAAAATTTATCTTTACCAATTACTTTTTTTAAAAAATAATTAACACTTAATGTTTTACCTATACTACTACATCCTCCTATGATAATATTCTTTTTATTTTTTATAAATATATCAATATTGTGTAATATAGATATATGTTTCTTTTGTTTAATCATAATATCTGTATTATTCATATAATCATCCATGCATGTAAATTTATTTTCATCATAATTTAAATGGCTCAACAAATTTTTCTGATAATTAAAATAATAATTAAATAAATTAATATCTAGTTTAGTCTTTTCAAAGGTTTTTTTTTCACCCTTCACAATGTCATCATCATAATTATTATCATATTGATTATCATAATTAATATCATATTTATTATCATAATTATTATCATATTTATTATCATAATTAATATCATATTGATTATCATAATGGCTATTAAAATCGTCATTATCATTATAATCATTATTTTTATATTTATCTTTATTTGTCTCCATATTATTTCCTTCTTTTTCCACTTCAGTTGTCATATGTGTATTCCCCTTTTTCTCTTCATTATTATTCATATATAGCAAAGTATTTGATTTTTTTGATATTTCATAATCCATATGGTCTTTTTTTTTTTCTTCTGATGATTGAGTTAAATTATAAATATCATTGTAATAATTAACATTATGCAGAATATCATCTACGTTTTCTTCATAACTATATTTTTTTATATAATCATCATAATTATGGTAATTATTAATATTATCCTTATTAATTATATCATCACTTTTATTATTATTATTATTATTATTATTTATATTTTTTTTTTTTATGTCATCTTTTATATAAGATTCAATTTTATTTTTTCTATATGTTTGTTTTTTCTTACCCTTTCTTTTTAAATATCTCTGATCATTACTACTATTTGAATCCGAACTATAATTCCCATAACATTTTTGAAAGAAGTCATTATTATTTCCATCTATATTTATATCATAATTTTTATATAAATTTTTATACCTTTTACAATTTTTTATATAATAATCATATATATTATCTAAGCTCTCATAATATTTATCAATATTTTTATTCTTCTCATTATATATATCTATATCAGAATTACAGCTACTTTCATCTGAAAAATATTCACACATATTATTTTTTATCAATGTAGCTTTTTCTGGAATATGTCTTTTATTGATTGTATTAATAACATCATCTTTATCATTACAATCTTTTTCTTTATTATCATTACAATCTTTTTCTTTATTATCATTACAATCTTTTTCTTTATTATCATTTGGTGTTTCGAAATTATTATTACTTGTATTATTTATATATTCATAATAGTTATTCTTAATTATGTCTCTCTTCATTTTATTTGTTCTTTTGATATGGTTATTGTTAATATTTTTTGTGCAACCCTTATCTAAGTGTGAGTTTATAACACCCTCTACATTTTTTATCATGTCTACACTTTTTATCATGTCTACACCTTTTATCATGTCTACACCTTTTATCATGTCTACACCTTTTATCATGTCTACACCTTTTATCATGTCTACACCTTTTATCATGTCTACACTTTTTATATCATTAACATTTTGCAAGTCACGACTCACCTTTTTGATGTCCATTTTATTCTCCTGCTCATTGATTTCTTTTCCATCTGATGAGAAAAAAGAATCATCTATAGCTTCGTTTTCTTTCTTTTTCTTTTCATTTTCATTTATCTGTCTTATATCAATTATTTGTCCTTCTAATGTTTGAAATGTTATCTTTAAATTATATTTTAAAATATTAGAACATAGAAAGTCATTAAATATTTTCCTTCCCCTTTTATAAGTATTTGAACCGACTGTCCATATTAAAGAATAGATAAATATACAAGTGATAAATTTTTGGAATTGCTCTGTTTTAATATTTGCATCTGTAATTTCGAATGTGCAATATGATAAGAGACTATCTAAACATTTAATAAAAGAAATACAATAATAATATTCATTAAATGAATATACAAATAAATGATTAATACATATAAATAATACACTTTTATAAAAAAATACAAGAAATAAATTTAATAAAATATGTTTATGAATAATATCAAAATTATTTGATAATTTATTAATATATGAACATATATAAGATGCAATATTTAAATCATATGTATTTAAAATTATTAAACCACATCTACTTATAGTAGCCATAGTTATATTTTTTAAATTATATGTTTCCATAATAAAATGGGTATGATTATATATAGGAATAATATCGCATTTTGATAAACATAAAATTTTTGATTCATCTAAAACAGAATTTAAATTTTCTATCCATAATGAATGTAAATAACAATCAAAATATATTATATTTAAATAATTATCTGTATCATTATAAAATGTATTAATATCTAAAATCTTTTTAGTTAATATCCCATGTACCCATTTATTTGAAACTTCTTCATAAAAACCTAAAAGATCTTTTTCTTTTACAACATTAGCATTAATTATATAATCATTAATTTTTGTTTTTATAATATCTCTATCATTAATTGTATTAATAGTTCTACTTAATATTTTATATGATGTTGTTTTTGATAAAGGATAAGATAAAAATAATATGCCAGTATGAAAATTTATCATATTATATAATTGAATTAATTTAGTAATATATCTATCTGTACACACATAATTTAATTCTAACATTTTTTTTTTTAACATACCTTTTAAATAATCTTCTATTATTTCTTTTTTATGTAAAAATTTCCTTTTTTTTATATTTATTTTTATATTTTTATTATCATTTAATATATCTATCTTATTATTTTCAATATTATCCTTATTTGTAATATAATCAAGCTCTTTGTTTTTATATAATAATGTTTCTTTATTTGTTGAAACTTCATTATTTAATATTTCATAATTTGACACATCATCTATATTGCATATATGATTTTTTTTTTTTTTCAAATTATTTGAACTATTTAAATTAGTAATATCCTTATTTGTTATTTTGTTTCTATCAAAATAATTGTCATCATTTTTTTTATTATTGTCTTTATTGTTATATTCATTGTATTTTATTTGTAAATTTTGAATTTCTTCTTCCTGTATTCTTTTCTTCGATATGTTTTTTTTTTTCTCATCATTTATATTTGAATAAAAACTTTTTAAATAAGTCAAAATACTGTTATCATTATTCCGATTATTTGATAAAATATTTTTTAAGTTAACATCTTTTTCTTCTTTTCTTGAACTATTTAATGATTGGTTATATGTATATAATTCATAAAAGATATTTTTCAAAATTTGTAGGAACAGGTAAATATCATTTTTTACTATGGAAGGCATGATGCATTCTATGATGGCAATAAATAAAAATTTGTATTCATGATAAATGCTGCACTTGAGATGGTTATTATCATCATCGTTATTTATAGTACCACCATTTGTAGCATCTATATTTGTAGTACCTCCATTTGTAGCACCTCCATTTGTAGCATCGTCATTTGTAGGATCGTCATTTGTAGGATCTCCATTTATAGAATCCCCATTTATAGAATCGCCTTCACTATTATTACCACCTTCTGCCTTATCCTCCTTAATTTTTCCCATAACATATGTTATCTTCTTAACAGTTCTCAAATCATACTTGTAATGTTTCTGGTTAGAAAGATTATGCTCACATAGATCAAATAATAAAAGTATTTTTTTAGACAATATTTTACTATACTTATATCCATTAGAATATAACATAACTTGAACGATTGTAAAAAAATCAGGCTTTATAAAATGAAAAGATCTAAATAATGATTTTATATTATTTGGTAATTCACTTCTACCTTTATAAAAAGGATTAATAATAATGAATATATTAAATTCTTCATTAATGTTTATATATTTCCCTTCAAAAAATAACATTTTTTTTTTTTTTTTACAAATGGCACTTTTTTTTTCATTAAGGTGTAATCTATTGTAATTATTATTTATATTATTTGGTTTATATAATTCTTTCTCATCATCATTGTCATTCTTAATATATCCATTTGTATTATTGTTGAAATTATTTATATTATCTGAGGAGCTTATTTTATTTATGCTATTTATTTCATGTAATTCCTCCCCTTTTGAAACCTCCTTTTTAGGATCCATAGAAAGGACATTCAAATGATCAGGACCTGTAAGTTTATTTTGTTCTGTTTTATTTTGTCTTGTATTTGTTTTATTATAATTTTTTTTTTTCATATTATTGATAACAAATTTTTTTGATTTTGCATTAAATAGATTACATAATTGTTGAGCTAGAACACTGAGAGCTTCTATAGATATTCTATTAAATTCATCAAAGCAAAAAAAAATTCCATTTGTTGCTATTCCAAAGAATAGATTTTTCAAGAAATCAAAATTTATATTACTACTACAATTATATACAAAATAAAACTTACCTACAAATTTTGAGAAATATTTAGTAGTTTCTGTTTTTCCTGTGCCTGCTAATCCAACTGAGCAGACACCTAATTTAGAACTATAAGAATGTAATATAGATATAAAATATTTATTTATTAAATTGGTTAATATAATTTGATTATCATTATGAATATATTCATATCCATATATATGTGATTCATTTAAATATTTTACATATAAATTTTTATTATAATAAAAATATTTTAATTGTATTAACCAATTAAAATTATTACAATCATTAACTTTTTTTTTAATTAATTCTTGTACTATATCTCTATTATGAACTAGAGAAATGATAAGTGTATGCAATAAGACACTTTTCTTTTTATCTACTTTATTTATTATATTTATATATTCATATAATTCTTCATTTAATATTTTTTTATATTTATTCAAATTATTATATTTCAAAAATAATTCAACTAAATTAGACCAAAATAAATTTTTTATTATAAGAACAAATTGACTATTTTTATTTAAACAAAATATAATCTTTTTATTTATTGCTTCATATGATATATTATTATGAAGTGATGAATCATTTTCTTTATAATTTTTCATGCGCATATTATTTTGTGTAGAATATCTTTCACTTGGATTACTTTTTTCGACATTATATTTATTATTATTATGATGATGATCATTATTATTATTGTAATTATTGTAATTATTATTATTATTATTATTATTTTTGATGTCTTTTGTTTGATTATATGACTTGTTGTAATTATCATAAAATTTATTTTTTTTTTCATTAGATAAAGGTGAAGTAACATAAGATGAATCTGAAGAGTTAGACATATTAGATGTAAGTGACATATTTGATGAATATGAAAAATATTCTGATGAATTATCATTATAATGATCATTATAATGATCATTATTTTTTGTTTTATATTTATCAGAAGATAAATTTTTATGGTTATATGATTTTCTATGAGATGAATTTCGGAATTCATTATTTTTTAAAAAATCATCTTCTTTTATATCTATCAAATTTTTATATTCAATTAAATTTTCATATATCTGTTTTTTTACACTAAAGAACATTTCTTTTTCTACTTGTAATAATATTTCTGTTATTTCTTTTTTTTCAATTTTTATTTCATTACATAATAATAATTCTTCTCCTCTTTGAGATTTAAAAGATACTATATATCCATTTATTATGACAAGCTTATATATACTATTAAAAATTTTAAAAAGATAAGTATTAATTTGATCATTTATATTAGAAGATATTAAATTTATTAAATCATCAGTACTTAAAAAATAAAAACGATTAAATATTTCTCTTTTTAAATCTAAATATTCATTTATACTTTTTAATAAAAAATTCAAACTATTATACAATTCTCCTAATTTCTCTTTTGTATCTTTCCTTATGCAAAACTTTTCAAGTTTCTTATCTTCTTCTATAACTTTGTAAATATTCAAAAAGTTGCTGTGGATTAATTTGTATCTACAATATATATCCGAATAGGATAATAAAATAAAGAGAAAAAAAATATATATATGTGTATATATGTTGATGGTAAGGAGCTAGCTAAAAAACTGTGTAAATAATCATAAATATATAAATATATATATATATATATATATATATATTTATTTATTTATTTATTTATGTTTATATTTTTCCTTTTACTTTTTCGATTCATTGATCAACTGCTTGGATATATCCGTCAAAATGAATATCCTACTCAAATACAAAAACAAATTCTGACTTTTCTTTAAAGTATTTATAATACTATTAGCATTTATCATCATGTTTTGATTATTAATTATGTCTATATGATATATTTCATATATATTTATTATTAGTAGATTCTGATTTAACACAAGATTTTCTTCTATTTTTGTTAATATTTCGTTTAAATTAGAAATTATAAATATTTTATTGTTTTCTTCATGTTTCATTTGAAATATTATTTTACTAAAGTTATTTTTTATTTTATATAAAAACTATAAACATAAAAAAGGTGAATACATTTTGTGTGTGTGTATGTGTCCACATGATTGAAAGGTACTTTATTTTTGAAAATTATAATTACAGTGTTATTCTAGGTCTTATACCTTAAAATATAATATAATATTATATAATATAATATTGTATTATATTATATTGTATTATCTTAATATTTCATTTATTTATTATTACCTTTTCGATTGCATTTTCCTTATTTGCCTTCTCACAAATATTAATAATACTTGTAATTTTATTATTAATGTTTAATTTTAATAACTCGTTAAAGGTTATATTATTGAAGTCGATGTTTTTTTTCTCGTCAATGATTTGAGCTATCTATATAGAAATAAAATCATATTTATAAAATATTAATGGTTTAATAAATAAATAAATAAATATATATACATATATATATATATATATATATATATATATATATTGCATCATTTTTTTTTATTTGTTATTAAATGTTTGTTTTACCTGATTTTTATGCCTATCCTTAATGCTAGGTTTTCTCAAAGATATTAATAGGGACACATATGAATTGAAAAATTGCAATTTCTCGTTCATTTTTTTAATTAGACTATTTTTATTTTTATAATATTCATTAGCATGTTTATTAATTTTATTCATATTTTTTAAAATCAAATTGAAATCATCTTCTATTTTTTTATGATTTAATGAATTTATTTTTTTTTCGAATCGTTCATCCATGGACTTTATGCTTTTGTAAATGAGCCAGAATGTGTAATATAAATTGAGTTCCTTAAAAGGGTAATAATACATATAAATAAATTAATACATATATATTATATATATATTATATATATGTATATATTTTATTTTTATTTTTTATTACATTTTGTATTTTTAAGAGTATAGAAAAATCAGATATTTCAATATTAAAAAGCTTCTCACGATAATTAATTTCCTTGGACTCTTTTATTAAAACAGCTAATTGATTTTGAACAGTTAATATAAATTTATTAATACTTAAATAATTATTTTCATCATTAAAACTTTTAATAGATTGTACATTTTCTTTCATATCAACAATACTACTTTGGAATTTGGATTCATCATTAATTAATTCTTCTAATAGAACATTTTTTTGTTTTTTTATATTTTCATTAACTTCTTTTACAATTTTTTCAATTTTACTTGGTCTGTTTATAATTTTCCAATATGAAAGATAATCATCACTAGAAAATTTATAATTTAATTTATTTAAGCAATTAAATAATATATTGATTTCTTTAATATCTTGAGAAACAAAATCAAGGCTTTTTTTCATGTCTTTTATATATTCTTCTTTTTCATAGATTTCTTGTATTTTGGTAGTTTTTTTTTTCAGTCTTATAATAACGGAATTATAAAACATAAGGTTGGATGTATATTTTTCTTTGTACCTTTAAGGAGTATATTTAAAATGATATCATATGTAGATTTGTATGTAAAAGTTATTATATGAATATATGAATGTATGAATGTATGAATATATGAATATATAAATATATAAATATATCTATATATATGCTCATATATATAATATCCCTTTGTTTGATAATTATACCTCTGGACAATTATATTTGTGAGGGCCTTTATATAATTATTAATTTCATTGATAATAAAAAGTTTCATATCCTTAGATTTGACAAGGAATACCCCCAAATGAATATTATCTTCAATAGTATTATTAATATTTTGTATTTTGTCTACATTTTTATATATAATATTTTGTATATGATCTACACTTGTATTAATATCTATATTTCTTATAGCATCATTTACATTAAAATTTAAGATATCAGCATGTTTATTTATTTTTGATAAATATGAATCAACTAAAGATTTACATTCTTCAAAAATATTTTTGATTTCATTTAATTTTTGAGATATAAAGTAATCATTTTCTTTCATAGATTTATAAAAAATAAATTTATCATTTTTAAAAATTTGTGGTATAACTAGCTTTTCTATTTTTTCTATTTGTTGATATTTTATAAGTGTAGAAAAAAATAAATCTTCTATTTTCTCATAAAATAATAAAGGATTATTATCTAGTATAAATTTTGAAGAATCAAACTTTTTTGTAATATTTATAATAAATACAGGAGTATACTTTTTATTCTTTTTATAATTATTCATATTATTACAAAAGATATCTACAAATATATCGATGTTATATATCAAAATTTCATTTATTTTCTTTTCAATAATTAATTTTAAAATATTAAAAAATATTCTTATCTTAGTATATTTGAATGTTTCAATGGATATATCCTTCAGGTTATAGTTTCCTTTTGTGCAATCCTTTAAGTTCTCTTCGATACTAAATTTCATGTCATTCATCCATATATTATTAACACTCTCAAAAGACTTAAAAAAAAAAAAATATATATACATATATATATATATATATTTATTTATTTATTTATAGATATGTTTTATTTTTTACCTTCAGTACTGCCACATTTTGTATCTGAAAAAACTCATTTAATTCAAACGAATTTGTTATTGATGTGTCGAATATAAAAATTTGTATGATAGTACATTTATTTACTATTCCTAAGAATGTTTTCATAACTTTTGTATTTTCAAGTAGTACACATTGTTTAATAATATTTTTTTTATTTTCAAAATCGTAATTATAATATTTAATATATTTTTTTTTATCATATAATGATATAAAATTATTATTATTATTATTACTATTATTATTATTAAAATATTGTTTTTTACGTAATGCACAATTTATAAAAGTTCTTCCTAACCATATATTACAAAAATAATTTAAATTAATTTTCATATTTTCTATATCTTTACATTTTTGAAGACATAAATTATTTTGTACAATATTATTAACATCATCAAGAATACAATTAATATTTTTATAATTATTATTATTATCAATTTCTTTAAATTTTTTTCTCCTTTTTAAACTACTGGATTTATTTTTTATAGCATTAAATAATTTTTCAATATATAATATAGGATTTTCAGTTGTAAAAAAAAATTGAATTCTATTAATATAAAAAAATTCTTTACTTGTTTTTTTTTTTGCTTTAAATAGTTTTGAATTCTCATTATAATCATAAATATATATATCTTCAAATATACTTTCAAATATTTCTATTTTTGTATATAATACTCCTTTAGCTTTAAAAGGAATAATAAAATCTTCATTCATTTTATTTTTTTTTCTTTTCTCATCATTTATCATATGTTCTATATATTTTTCTTCTTTTTCTTCTATATGAGGTTTTTTTTTTTTTCTATACATTTCATTTATATGATCTTCTTCTTTTAATTCTTCAACTATCTCTTCAATTGTAAATATATCAAAGGATGAATCATCATAATTTAATATGTCTTCCCAAGTAAATTTTATTTCCTCTATATCTAATAATTTCTTTTTCTCATTTAACAAATCATAAATATTAATACTTTTATATTCCTTTTTTAATTTTTCAATGGTAATAAATCGAGGCTCTTTTTCTTTCCTCTTTTTAAACGGGACAAATAGTTTGCATGTTTTTTCTTTTGACGAAAAATCTCTGTCGTATATTTCTTCAACCTTGAAAGGGTCTAAAATAAGGAAAATAATAAACACAATTATAAACATACTACACACATAAAAAAAAAAATAAAATATTTATAAATAAATATATATACATATATATATATATATATATATATATATATATATATATATATATATATATATTTATTTATTTATTTCGTACCATCGTTTTCATTTTTATCATAGGAAAAATTGATTGCCGATAAATAATTTTTCCCCTTAGTTTTCTCATGAGTTCTTTTCTTTGAATCTATCCTTATTAAATTCTATAATTACGAATATGAAATGTTACATATATATGTATATATTTATATATATATATATATATATGCATATATTTATATATGTGTCATGTTATATTATGATTTAAAGGTAAAAGTTATATAAAATAATCATTTTATTCGTATTCCATTTTAAATATATATATATATTTTTTTTTTTTATCTTTATATAAATTGTTTTAATTGTTTTAATATTTTTATTATTACTTTTAAATCTTCAGAATGGCAAAAAATATTTGATAAAAAAACATTTTGTTTTATTTCTGTATTTTTAGTAGCCATTTTTTCAGAAAATAAGAAAAATATACAAAAGCGAAATATTCTTATTCACGTGGTATGTTCTAATATGAAAATATTTATATTACTCCATTATTATATATATTAAAATATATATATATATATATATGTAATTACATATGAGGTGTTTATACATATGTAGTATTTAATGGGTCTATAATAATATAAAATTATTATATTATATAATTTTATTTTTATTATGTGTGTCCGATATTTTGAACAAAGCTTTATTTTATTTTATTTTATTTCTATTTTTTTTTTTTTTTTTTGTTTTTTCCCTCTCATTTTACTTGTTAAAAATAAAAAAATATATAAAATGTTATATAAAAAATGATAAGACAGGTTCATTTTTTACATATTCCATTTTTTTCTCGTCTCTCACGTGAAATCTTTGTAGAAAAATATATTAAAATGTATGACATATTATATATATATATATGTATATATTTATGTATGTATTTTTTTTTTTTCTTTCAGGAAGTTGAAAAGTTTGAACACAAAAATAATTTAATAATTTCTTCTTTCAAAGATACATAATATATATATTGTAATAATATACAAATGAACATATTATATTCAAGGATCACTAAGCAAAAAAATGATAATATAAAAAAATACCTACTATATGTTTATAAAACATTTGGTAAGGATATATATATATATATATATATATATATATGCATGTATGTATGTTCTTTATATTATGATTAAATGTTTAATAGCATATAATATATATAAGACACAAAAAAAAAAAAAAAAAAAAAAAAAAAAAAAAAAAAAATTCGGTTTTTGTATACATGTAAAATATATATATATTTATATATATATATACATATAATATTACTTAATTATTAAGGTAAATTTTCATTTTGTCATTAAATAATTTGGTAATAAAAATTTTTCGTAATATAAGTTGTTTACCTATTAAATGAGAAACATACGGAGTACATAAAAAGTCATTTGAACATTTAAGAATATCTTTAATTTTAAGAATATTATTTAAGACAATATCTTCATCATACCAAAAGATAATTTCTTTTCTTCTTAAAATATTTTTTTCTCTTAAACAAATAAGCTTGATATAATCAGGTACATATGGATGATTAAAATAAATATGTAGAGGTCCAGTATACCAAGCATGTAAAATTTTATATGGTAATGAATAATAATATATTGGTTTAAAATAAAAATTAGCAAAATTTTTATTTCGAAATGTTTTTTCATCACATAATGGTAAAGATAAATGTTCAAATGGTAAATGTATATTCATAAATATATCTAAATTTTTAAATTCTTCAAAAATAGAACAATTATTTAAAAAGTAATATATATTATTACATATATTACTTAAATATAACATTGGTAATTTAATTTTCTTTTTCTGATCACATATAATATTTTTTTTACTTAGTTGTAAATTTAATATTAAATTTTCTAAATTATTAATTTTATTTATTATTTGTTTATAATTTAAACAATTGTTTATGTCATTACACATGCCACATTTCTTTTTCATATTCTTAATAATATTTTCATACATTAAAATTATATATTTAATAGTTTTATTATTATTTATTTGGTTAACTATTTTTTTATTAAAAACATCACTTTTTTTATGTTTTAAAATATTATTACTACTACTACAATTATTATTATTATTATTATTATTATTACTATTACTATTACTGTCATTTGTAGTATCGATAGCATAAGTGTTATCAATATTATGACAATTTTCTTTTGAATTTTGCTTGTGTAAGTTCATTTTGTTTGTAATCATTTCCAATGGTATAGAACATTTTTGCAGTTTTAATTTAAAATCTGGTTGAATATTTTTTTTATTATCTTTTTTATTTACATCATCCAACTTCTTTCTCAAATCTTTGAAGAAAGGTCTACTTATATAATTTTTTTCTTTCTTTTCTTGTTTGTAATTTTTTAACAAAGTACTACAAAAGTTTTCATCTTCAAATAATTTAACATATGTTTCATGATTATTTTCTTTAATAATATTATGAATTTTTTCATTATGTTCAGAAAAAAAATCATGTCCAAGAATTTCACAAGCTAATAATCTTTCGGATGGTACATAGTTCAATAGATTAGTTAATAGATCCCAATATTCATCACTATAATTTAATGGTAATTCATATTTATTAAAACATTTTTTTATTTTTTTCAATCTATTATAAAAATCATCATGACATATATCTTTTAATATAGAAGCTAAATATTTATTTGTTAGTCTACTATACCAATAATCTTTATTTTGATTCATATCATCATTCTGAACATTCTTTTTTAATTCTTTTATATAATTTTCTTTTTCTTTTTTATTTCTAAATTTAAATATACCTGAACCAATGTTCTTTATGGTTAATTCCACTCTTGCAAAAGAGTGAATTTCATTACATCTTTTATATGCTATATTATTATTCATTAATAAAAGTGGTAATAAAATACATCTTCTCATGTTTTCCTCGTTTAAAAATCTTCTATAAATTTTATAATAATATACATATTCGTTTTTCATTTTAATGAATTTGTCATTCTTTATATATTGTTTGTATTTTAATATTAATGATTTATAATGTTGAGTAAATGATTCTGAATTTTCCAAAAAAATTTTTAAATCATCTTTTTTCAATGTATTAAGGTATACCTCGTTTTTTTTGGATGCTATACCGACAGTATTAGAGCACATATCGGTATTATTTCTTGTATTTTTATTACAACTCTTTTCATGAGTTTTTTTATTCTCTTTATTTGTTTCATCTGCGATAGTAAAAATATTATTATTATTATTATTATTATGTGTATGATTTTGTTTATGCTTTTCATCCATATTATATGCATTATCCTTATTAATTTCACTATTATTATTTTTATTTTTACTTTCTTTAGTATCAATGTTTGTATATGTATGCACATTATTTTTGATAAGTTCATTTTGTATTATGTCATCACCCCACTTTAAACTTACAATGTCATAATAATTCATAATATATTTTATATAGAACATTTCGTCATCATTTAAAACATCTAAATCATTTAAGATAATATTATTAATGGTCTCAACGTCTTCATTAAATAAATTATCCTCTTCATTGTAGTTATCCATAATCATATATTCATATGAATTTACACCACATTTTGCTAGATCTGCTAGAATTATACCTAATGACCAACTATCACATCTGACATCAAAGGGTGCGTATTCAGTGCATGCAGATGGGTTATTACTATTGCTATAATTACTAGTATTGCTACTGTTCATACTACTAGATTCATCTGGGATATTAAAATTTTCACTCATATCATTTTTATTTTTATAAATTTTACAATTTTTACAAATTTTACAATTTTTACAATTTGTTCCATTAGTTTCGTTATCCATATTGATCTTTTTACAACTAAGAGTGTTTTTTGGTACATTTTTTTCATCGTCTTCATTATTATATTTTTTATTATAATCATTTAAGAAATTAAAATTTATATTACAATTGATATTTAATATTTTCAAATTATCCATGGAAGGTTTAACAGAAATTGCTGGTTTTTGTAATTCTTCAAATCTTTTTTCAATATTACCAAAATGTTGTTCATAAAAATAAATCAATTTATTATATTTGGATTGCCTATAATTACCATTATGATCATAACACAAACCTTCAGGTGCCATAGTATAAACAGTACCTTGGAAATATGATGATAACTGATTTTTAAATTCATATTTCCATTGATTTAATAAAGTTTTATATACACTCATAAAATTTTTTGAATTTTCCAAATAATATGTAGCATATTCCATAGCTGAACAACCAAAATCAGATATACATAAATGCCATTTTAATGGATTATATATATTATATGAATCTGTAAATACCAAAATATTCTGTAATTTTATATCAGTTAAACGTACGATATTAGATTGATAACATGTTTGAATAAAACTTATACCACTTGCTATTTGAAAAAATAAAAACTTACATTCTGATTCGGTTAAACCACAATTATATTCTTTAATATTTTCATATATATAATCAATTTCTGGATCTTTTATTTCAATAGTACTATTATTTAATTTCATTTTTATATTTTTTAACTTTTTATAACATAAACCTATACATTGAAAGTTTTGTAAACTATCAAAACAATTATATTTTCTTCCAAACAAAATATGAATTAATTTTAATATTTTATTTATCTTTTTTTTTTTTTCATATTCTTTTTTTCTATGATATATTAAATTTTGTAATAATTTTCTTAAATCTCCAGTAGCACAATGCATTAATATTTCGTAATTCTGTTTATCTTTTAAATGTCCAATTTTTGTACTTAATGGTTTCATAACATTGCAATTAAAATGACATAATAATTCTTGTTCTCTTAAAAATTGAAACTCATTACCTTTTCTACTTATATCTATTTCTTTTACTGCCAATTCAAAATATCTTTTCTTCTGACAACATACACAATTATCTAACTTGTTATTTAACATCAAATCGGATTCTAAAATAGCTAATTCCTTTTTATTGGGTTTGGTCATATAATTATTTCTTGATTTTTCAATTTCTTTGTTTTTCTCATTTTGCACATTTTGTACATTTTGTAAATTTTGCACATTTTGCACATTTTGTAAATTTTTTGTTTCTTTTGTTATTTCTTCATATTTTTCATCATCCGTTTGGCCCTTTAATTCTAAATAATAATCATTCCAATAACTAGAATAATCTGAATCAGAAGCTACATCATATTTGTCTATAAGATATCTTAAACCCTTTTTCATATGACATGTGTGTGTTAACACTTTAAGAAAATTTACATCATTTATTTTATCCATATAAAATTTTAAATACTCATTATTTAAATCTACATTATATAAAACTTTTCTAACACTTCCAAAAGATCCTTTACCAACAAAATTATCCATATAATTAATACAACCTATATTTGACCATATTTTCTTTTTCTTATTAATTATGATATCCATAGTTCCATCTGTTGAAGAATATAATTCTCTTGGAAAATCTTTCACACTATTTTTATTATCAAAATTATCAAAAAAATTACTATTAAGAATATTTTCATCAATACCTGATTTTGCAATATTATGATACATATCTTTATTTTTGGTTTTAGCAACACGTAAGGTTTTCTTATTATCTAATATATATTCTTTTTCATGTATTTTATTTTCTATATTTAAATAATTCAATTCTTTTTTTAATGCAACATCATTATGGGACACATATTCTACCATATTTTTCATATTATAATCATCATTTATAACGTTTACAGAATATAGCATTTTTTCATTATTTGTGTATTCAATTTGTTCTCCTGTTTTCTTCTTGTCATTTAAATTATTTGTACATTCAACTGTTTCACTTACTAATTTATTTTTATCGTTATTAATATTTTCTGCGTTACCGTTTAAAAGTATTATATTGTTTTCTTTAATATTATCTTCACAATCTTTAAAATCTGTATTATTCTTATTCTCATCATCATTATTATTATTATTATTATCATCATAATTATGCTTGTTATTATTGGTGTCCATTTCCACCTCTTTGGACTCTTCTTGAACTTTCATTTTTTTTTCTGCCATGTGTTCATGTGTATTATCTTTACCCCTATCATTTTTCTCATCTGTGCATTTTGTTTTTTTCCTTTTTCTTCTGTTTCTTTCATTTGTTATAGCATTAACCTTTCCTTTGTTTTTTTGCTTATCTGATTTTATACTTTCATCAGAATTATCTAATTTAATTTGTTCTATGTTATTTTCCTTAAATGGTTTATTTTCATCATTTTCTATATTTTTTTTATTTATTATTTCATTTAACTCTTTTATATTATCTAATTCTACATTTTCTTCATTCTTATCATTTTCCTTTTCTCTTGAATTGTCACAAATATCTGTTGAACTTTTTTTTTGTTCGTCCATATTTTTCATGTTTCTCTTACGATTATTTCTTTGTGATATTTTGTTTAATTGCTTATTATGCACATTTTTATTTATTCTCTGTTTTTCATTGTACGAGCGTTTATACCTGGATCGTGTTTGTATGAATCTTCTACTGTGTACCCTCTCTTGACTGTTAGGTTCCTCAACATTTTTATCATCTGAATTTTTGTCATCTGAGTTTTTGTCATTTGAATTTTTGTCATCTGAGTTTTTGTCATTTGAATTTTTGTCATCTGGGTTTTTGTCATCTGAGTTTTTGTCATCTGAATTTTTGTCCTCATTTTCTTCTGTAACATTTTCCTCTTCAATATTATTTTCTTCTACATTCGTCTGTTCCATATCCTTGTCTTTTAAATTTTTGCCTTCCTCATCTTTCCTTTCTTCGTGTTTTTTATTTTTATTTTTATTTTTATTATTTCCTTTTCTTCTTCGACTTCTTCCATTTTTACTAAATACCTTTTTATTAGCACAATTCACAATATTTTCTTGCTCTTTCTCTTTCTCTTTCTCTTTCTCTTGATTTTGATTTTGATTCGTTTCCTCTTTGTTTTCATGTGTACATAATAATTCCATCATATTTTCATCATCTTTTAAACTACTGTTTATTTCATTAGTATCTATTTCCTTTGTAATTTGTTCATTTACATTGCTATCTATATCTTCTATTATGTGATAACATGTTTCTTTAGAATTATTCATTTGTTGCACATTTTGTTTTGACTCCTTTTTATTTCTTAAATTAATTGTATTATTAGGAATTGTATTTTTATTCAAAATAAAATCGTATTTCGATAAAGATTGGCTATTAGCTTCTGTGGTTTTACCACCACCAACTCCTTCTAAACCTTTTTTTCCTGCTCTTGATCTTAATCTATCTTTAATTGTTTCAGATTTATTCAACTCAGTACAAATGTCACCTTGCGTATTAATTTCTCGTGTTTTTCTTCTTCTATTTGTAAAGGATTCATTTTGTATTTTGTCGTTTACACTTGGAAAATCAATCATTTGTCTTAAAACATTGCTACTTCGTTTACTTACTATTATTTGTTTATCATGATTATTCTTTATTGTACTTATGTCCATATTTTGAGTTATGTTTTCATGTGAACACCTATAAAAAAAAAAAAAAAAAAATATATATATATATATATATATATATATATATTGATTAGTTAATATTTATTTTTATGATTTTAATTATTTATTATCATTATTTTTTTTTTTGTTTTTTTTTCATATATTATAGTCTTTTTATATTATACATTTTATTTTTTTCTTCATTAATATTATTATAGTTTTGAATGCTACTATTGCATATATTTTGTTGGTTAGTAATTATTTCATTAAATTTTACAGAGTCATTGGTTTGCATATTTTTCGCATAAGATTGTTGATTTTCTAGTTTCTGTTGAAACATTAAATAATAGTTATTTAATAAATACGCTTCTTGTGCTTTTTTTATTTGTTCCTCTTGCGTATGTTTTATCACATTATCATTTTTTATTTTCTCTTTATCTTTTTGCATATGTTCAGAAAAATGGATATTATCGAATACTTGTTTTTCGTTATGGATATTATGAGGTGAAGATAAAATCAATGGGTTTAATTTTTCTGATAAAGAATTCATATTTTCATTATTTAATGTATCATCTTTTGAAGAAGCAATTGAATTTTTGTTTTTTCTATTATTATATTCCATATGGTTTGATATAAAATTGTTTGAAACAAAGTTGTTCAAATTGACGTTACTTGAAATGAAATTCTTTGAATTCGCGTTGTTAGGAATTGGATGATCTGGAATAAATTTATTAGAAGTCAAACTCTTTAGAAACAAATTACTTGACATATTATTTGAAATGAATCTATTTGACAAGTTGCTTGAAATAAAATTGCTAGACATATTATTTGACATATTGTTTGGTATATTATTTGACATAATGTCTGGTATGTTATTGGACATAATGTTTTGTATCTTATTGGACATAGTATTTGGTATATTATTTAACATATTACTAGACATGTTACTTGACATATTACTAGACATATTATTTAAAATGTTCTTTGGTAAATTATTTAACATGTTGCTTGGAATATTGTTTGATATATTATTTGACATATTATTTGACATATTATTTGACATATTATTTGATATATTATTTGACATATTATTTGATATATTATTTGACATATTATTTCGCATATTATTTAACATATTGTTTGGCATATTATTTAACATCTTGTTTGGCATATTATTTAACATCTTGTTTGGCATATTATTTAACATCTTGTTTGGCATATTCTTTAACACATTCTTTGACATATTATTTGGCATATTCTTTAACATATCATTAGATACCATATTACTTAAAGTATATTTGTTTGATAAACTTTTTAATAGCAAGTTACTTAAGCTTATATTGTTTGATATTCCATCGTTTGATATCATATGGTTCGATGGAATATTGCTTGACGCCATATTATTTGGTATCATACTGCTTGAAGGCATGTTGTTTAACGCAAAATTATTTGGTATCATATTATTAGATAAAATATTGTTTGAATGTACACTATTTGATGTAATATTATTAGGTTTCATATTATTTGAAAGGATATTATAAGGAACTGTCGAATAATCTCTTTTATGTCTTTTATATTTCGATTTTTCATGTGAACAAATGGATATGCCAGAGTCTTGAAAATTCATTTTATTGATTTCATTTAAATTAAGATCATTAATTTTTAA
The DNA here is from genome assembly GCF_900097015.1 of Plasmodium sp. gorilla clade G2. Taxonomy (NCBI): domain Eukaryota; phylum Apicomplexa; class Aconoidasida; order Haemosporida; family Plasmodiidae; genus Plasmodium; species Plasmodium adleri (nom. inval.). The sequence continues at coordinate 713,268 of NC_041699.1, forward strand.
GTTATTCATATTGGTCTTTTGCATCAGATTTATAATATCCGAACCCCATTGCCCATTATTATAATTCATTGGATTCGAATTCATTGCACATGGTCCTGTTAGGTTACTATTATAAACATTAGAGTCCATATTAACAGAACTAGATGCGTTAGGAAAGTTCATGGAAAATTTAGTATAATCATTTTTATGTAATCTGGAAACATCTGATGAATATCTCTGATTTTCTGAAGAATTTGAAGTATTTAAGATACCTGTTCTACTACCTATACAGGGTTTATGTTGGTAATAATCGGAATATTTCATATGATTACAATATGAAGAATTCATATTTTGTACTTTCGTATTCTCTAATGGATTCGATTTAAAACCATATGAATTGATTTCATTACATATGTTATTAAAGTTGTATAAATTATTCAGGTTCATTGTATTCGATTCTATAGAACTCAAATTAATTTGTTTTGTTATGTCATTACTACTATCATCGTTTATATACTTGTTAAAGTTCATAATATTATTATTTGATGAATATACATTTACATTATGTGAACTTATTGGATTTGAAACATTATGATAATAATTCGGATTTAATGCCATATTTGATAAATTAGAACATAGATTTTTTTCTGTTCTATAATTTATTATCTCATTTCTTTTATTATCATAGTTTTCTATTTCTACATTGGTTGAATGAATCTCATTCATCGTTGCGCATTTTTCCATATTCATATTCGACTTAATTTGTTTATTAGAGTCTTGTGTTTTACCCTTTCTATTATTCATAGCTTTTGATATTTTTTCTTTAAAAAAAAAAAAAATATATATATAATATTTATGTACCCTCCAAGTTTTTATAATAATAAAATATAAGACATATAGATATATAATATCTATCTATATCTATATATCTATATATATATATATATATATATATAATATAATATACTAGAAAAAAAAAAGCAAAAAAATTATATTACACAATGCAATAAATGTAATTAGGAAAATTTATATTTTTTTTCTTATGATTTATCTTTAATATTATGAAAAAAAAAAAAATATATTTTTTATGTTATATATTATTTATAACTTTCTTAAGAATGCTTTTTTTTTTTTTTTTTTTTTTTTTTTTTTTTTTTTTGCGCATATATATTTTTTTGTGTGTATATATTTTCTTTCTGTGTAATTTTTTTTTTTCTTCTTTCCTTCGAGGATTGGATTTAATTTAAATATGAAATATATTTTTTGTTAAACAATATATCTTAAAACGTTTTTTGGAATGTTCTATCCCCTTCTTAATGATAATAATTTTTTAGGTGTAAAAAAAAAAAAGGTTTGATAAAATGAAATTCAAAACTTTATATAAATGGATACAATTATATTATAATATTGTATGTTTCAGCAAGGAACATATGTGATTTTTATTTTTTGTTTTATTCAAATATCTATCATTATCTAATATTTTCCATTTTTAAATAAACCCTTAAAACTATGATTCACATACATATAAATGACACTTCAACTTATATATAAGAATTAACTGTTTTTAAAATACTTTCTTAAAGTATATATTAAAAATAATACTAAATAAACATATTATATTTTATTTGTTTCTTAATAGGCTTTTCATTAAATATCATTGAAAATGAAATAATATATAAAAGTATCACTGTATTATTTATTTAAAAAATATAATAATATAAAAATCCTTTCTTTTATATAATACGTTCAGGAATGTTTTCCTTTATTATATATTATTGTTATGTATATATATATATATATATATATATATATATTTTTCAATTCTAATATTAGTCTTTTAAATAAAAATTCTTATATTGATCATAAAAAAAAAAAAAATTAAAATTAAATAGTATAAATTTTATTCTATTAAAAGAATGATATATGTCCTTATATAATTTTAAAATTTAGTAACTGAAAATAATGTATTCTTATTATAAAAATAAGATATAAGAATAATTGTTAATAATATATTTATTAAAAAATTGTAATTTCTTAAAGAGACAACTTTACACATCTTTTTAAAAAAATAAGAATCTCTAAGTCGTGTTTTTATTTATTAATATTTATTTTATTTTGGGTCATTTACATAATATTAAAGGTATAATGATTCGATAATACCTTAAAAACCCTTATATATACATATTTCTTTATTATTGGGATTCATTTTTATATTATATATTAATTTTTTTTTGCGTGTGTGTATAAACTTTTCTAGGATTTCTAATTTTTTTTTTTGCATTTTTTAGAAATATCTCTGACTTTTAAATGACATAATGATTTTAGGTTCGTATTATTTATTTTATAATTTTATGATTATACTCATTTTATTTTATCATGTATTTTCCTATAAAAACTCTCTTCTGCTTTCAAGAATTTATTTTTCTCATTTTATTTAAGAATTAAATTGAAAAAACTAAGCAGATATTTTCAAGTGATTGTGAAATTTTAATATGTTTTTTTTTTTATATAATTGTATACTTTCATGTATATTTTTTTATAGCATGGTAAAAAATATATTATTATTTATATTTATTTACTTCTCTATATTTCTAAAGTGAAATTTATATAGTAAAAAACGAAAAATATTTAGAATATTTATATACCTAAACCTATATACTATTATATATAATTTCTTATTTATTATATATTTAAGTAATTGTTTTTATGAAAATATATAATCCTAATAAAATGCTTCTTTTTTTAATTTTCTTTTTATATTATAAAAAAAAAATATATAGATGTATATAATGTGTAAAACACCTGAAATTTTTTTTCAAAATTTTTCTAAAAATATTCTAAATGTTATGTTTAATGTATGATCTTATTTTATATGTATTTAAGAATACCTTCAAAATTATTATTTTGTTATTATTATATATATATATTTATATTTTTGTTGTGAAAGAATATCAAAATTTTGGTTTTTTTTATTATTAAAGAAAAAAACGAGAGTTACCTAAATTTGTGTTCTTTATTGTATAAGGCTTTACATGCATAAAACTTTTTAAAAGCATATAATTAATCCAATTTTAAATTAATTATAGATATAGTGAATGAAGAATAAAAATATATATTTTTTTTTTAATAATTGAAATACACATTTCTCTAAATTGTAACCTCTTTGAAAAAACAATGAAGGAAATGTAAGAAAATACTAATATAAGCTTAGGAAAGTATTTATGGATTATTGAAATAAAATGAATAATGTGTCTATTTTCATTATATTCATAATATAATAATTCTATATTATTAAAATAAAAATTTGAATATCAAACAGTTTATTAAAATATAATTATATAAATGTTGAATACACAATAAAGGTTCAAAATAATAAAAGGAAATTTTTTTTATTATTTAAAAACATACCATTTTATAATGCCTTTTTAATAGTTGTCAAAAAGACATATCCTATTAATGTTCATTTTTAAAAGTAAATATATTATATTTATAATTAACTTTAACATAAATAAAGAAAAATTAGATATTACTATTAAACAAATATTATGTTATATATATTTAGATACGTATATGGAACTTTTTTTTTTTTCAATTTATATAGATTTAATTGTTTTAAGCTTAAATTAGTATATTTGTTAAATTGAAAATATGTAGTTTTTATAAATTCTATTTTGATTATTATCATTTTTTTAAAACATAAAAATATTTTTGAATTTTTGGAAATTCATATTAATATTAATTTTATTAATATAAAAGAATATGGGAAGAAAATAATGCATATATAATTTTAAAAATATTAAAAATAATATAACAATTTCTTATTTTTATCATAAATTATATATATTTTTTTATGTTCAGTTCGTTGCTCATTTCACGTTTAACATATATTATATGCAGTTAAATATGTTTGTGAATTCTTTTTAAAGATATATGTAATAAATTTGTACTCTTCCTTCATAAATTATTTTTATCACAAAAATTCATAAGTTCTTTATAATCCATGTGTTTTTTTTTTTTTGTGTATTTTGTTTAAAAGGAAAAATTCTTCAAATGTTTTCATAAAATTATTTATATTTATATTTATATTAATTTTCAATAGTGATAATTAATACACAATATGTTATAGCTGTATATAAAATTCCATTTATTAGATAATTAATATTTTCCTTATGTATAATACTATGAATAAAACAAAACATGAATATTTTTAATCATTTAGTACATTCCACTTTTTTAAATATCCTTGTGTTTCACATAGTTCAAAAAAAATTGTCTTTATTTTTTTTGTAACATTAAAAATATAATAAAAAATTCCTTCTTATGTATATATTATCATTTGCACAATATAAATACATATATATTATGTAAAAACTTTTTTTTGATTTATAGTATTTTAAAAAAATCTTTTTATGTAAAACTGAAGAAACACTTGCTATTTTGGTAGTAAATCAATATAAATTGTACCATTAAATCTATAATCACAAGGTTTCATTTTGTCATTTATTTATAAAATTAACATTACTATTTACTGCATAACTTCTTGTATTTATCATATGTGGAAAAGACAAAAATATTTCTTTATTAATAATGTGTTTACTCTTTTATATTGAAAAAAAAAAAAAAAATGATATTCTCTAATAGTGAGAGTGTACCTTATATAAAATATATGTTAATTTATCTTTGATAAATAAAAAAAAAGGTTCTTAAACCTGATAGTTCAGAAAATATAACTATAGTAATATAACTCATTCTAAATAAGCTATAAAAATATATGAATATCATTTATTCAGTTATTTAAACAAAATCAAAGAAAAAAAAATTTTAAATATTCTTCCATTTGTTATATAATTAATATCTTAAAAAATATGTTTTTTGTATTTTCTAATATAGATAGAATGTAAATAATGTTCGTTTCTTTTTTTGGGAAGAAACATAATATGAGTGTAAAAAAGGAAAATAATAAAATGTAACATTTCCTTTCAAACAATTACAAAATAAGACTCCTATTTTTATGAATATATAAAAAAAATATTTTCTTCTATATATTATATTCAATAAATTATATTTACACATATTCTAAATATGTTTTTTTCTCTGTAAAATATAAATGTGATTCTGTATATAATATTTCATAAAATATATTTATTAAATAATAATTTAGACTTTATTTATTTTTTCTTAAACTTTATATATTTTATAATCTATAATAAATTATATATAAAACAATGTTAACATTTTAAAAGAAAAAATAAATTATATTAAATTTAAATAAAATATTTTAATATATAATAAATATTATAATAAAATATATATATTATATAAATAAAATATTGTGCCTATTTTAATTATATTTAATTAATTTTATTATTTAATTAATAATATTTAAAAATATATAAAATAATTTAATAAAAATATTATAATAATTATATAATAAAATAAATAAATATTAAATTTATATATTATATTTATATTATATAAAATGTCTATAAATATTTAATTATATTTTTTTAAATATTAATTTAAATAATTTATATTTATTAATAATATTTTAAAATAAAATTAATTAAATATATTTATTATTATTAATATATATGATATAATAGTTATTATATTTAAAATAAAATATTTATTTTTAATTTATTAATTTTATCATTTAATATATTATATATTTATTTATTTTTAATTTAATTTAATTAAATTAATATATATATATTATAATATATTTAAAATAATTAATTATAATATTATTTTTTTATATTAAATTAATAAATATTAATTATATATTTTAATTAAATTAAATTAGAAAAAATATATGTGTATTTATTACTTTAATTATATTTTTATTAAATAAATTATAATTATTTTATTATTAATTAAAGAATAAATAATTAAAATATATAAACATATTATGTCTAATTATTATATATAATATTATATAATTTTAAATTAATAATTATTTATTTTAAATATATATTTTATTTTAAAAATTATAAAATTAATTATAATTATAATAAATAAAATATTAATTTATATTTTAATATTTATTTATATTAAATTATGTTTAATTAATTATAATTAATTAATTATTTATTTAATTAATATATATATTATATAATAATAATTAATAAATTAAAAAATAAATATTCCATTTTAATTAAATTAATATATATATCATATAATAATAATTAATAAATTAAAAATAAATATTTTAATTTAAATATAATTATTATTAATATTAATTAATAAAATAAATTATATATTTAATTTAATTTATTTATTATAATATATTAAATTAATATATTATTTAAAATAACGAACTAATTAATTTAATTATTATATATATATTATTTATTTTATTTAAAAAATATATATTATAATATATATATTTATATTTATATTTAATTAATTTTGTAATATATTATTTATTTAATTTAATTAATTAAATTAATATAATATAATATAATATAAATAATAAATTTAAAATAAATATTTTATTTTAAAATAATAATTATTATAATGTGTATTAATAAAATAAAATATATATTTAATTTATTTATAATTTAATTGTTATATATTTTAATATATTATAATAATTATTTAATTTAATTATTGTTTTAATATATTATATAAATAATATTTATTTTATTTATTTTAAATATAATTATATTTATTTATATTAATATATTTGTTAATTAAATTTCTTTTAAATATTATTTATTAATTATATATTTTTAATATTAATTTAATTATATATATTTAATTATATTTAATAAATTAAATTTTTATATTAAATATATTATTTTATTTTAAATTAATTATATAATTATTTATATTATTTTAAAAAATAATTATTAAATTATTTACTTAATATATATATTTTTTAATTTTATATTAATTATAATATAATATTATTTAAAATAATTTAATAAAGAATTAATAATATATTTAATTATTATTTTAAATTAATTAATTAATATATATATTTATTATATTAAATTATTTAATTAATATATTTATTTATTTAATTATTAAATTAAATTATTTAATTAATATATTTATTTATTTAATTATTAAATTAAATTATTTAATTAATATATATTTTTATTTAATTATTATATTAAAATAATTAATTAATATACATATTTATTTATTAAATTAAATTATTTAATTAATATATATATATTTATTTATTATTTTAAATTATATAATTCATATTTATATTTAATTATTATTTTAAATAATTTATTTAATATATATTTATTTGTTATTTTAAATAATTTATTTAATATATATATATATATATATATATATTTATTTATTTGTTATTTTAAATAATTTAATTAATATATATTATTTAATTGTTATTTTAAATTATTTAATTAATATATATAATATTTAATTTTATTTTAAATTAGTTAATAAAAAATTAATATATGCATATTTAATATATATATTTAATTGTTTTAAATTATTTAAATAAATAAATAAAATAATATTGTTTTTTTTTTAATAAATTTAATTTTATTATAATAATTATTATATATATATATTTAAATAATTAATTTCATTTATGTGTATATTTTTTTTATATTCCCTTTTACATATTGGATAATATTTTATAATTATATTATTTATAAATGTGTATACTTATATAAAAATTTATATATATATTAATAATATATTTAGTATGTAATAATTATTTTTGTATTCATCTTAAAATATTCTCTTTTAAATAAATATGTTTTAAAATATTTATAATAGTTAAATCATATTATGATTCAAGTGTAATAATATATTATTGAACTTTATAATATTTTATGATATGTTTTAATCAAAAATTGTACAATATAATATTCCTATTACGGTATTAAAAAGAATATATATATTTACAAAGAAATATGTCTATATGAAAAAGATATATGTGAAAGTAAATAAATATATAATAGTATGAAAACTGTAAAATATTTATATATACATTTATTAGAGTTTTAAACTTTAAATAAAAATTTTTTAAATATAGAATACATACATAAATAAATAAATAGTAAATACATAAAAATAAAATATATATTTAATAAGAAAACTCCAAAAAAAAAAAAAAAAAATAAATAAATAAATATATTTATATATGTATTCATATAATTATCTGAATTTCCATGTTATGTTCACTAAAGTTCTGTTCTATTTTATTTGATCATCATTTTTTGTTTCATCATCTATCTTTTCTTCATCCTTTTTATTAATATCTTCATTTTGTTCATTTTCTGTAATATCATCCTTTAATTCTTTAAAACTTAGTTCTAATAATTTATTATTAAAAAACTCTGAATCGTTATTTAAATCCATCTTCTCTCCATCAATATTACCCATACCTTCAAAATAATCAACATCTTTTAACTTCTGATAGTTTTCAATTAAATTATTAATTCTATCATTTACTGACTTTAATTCATTTTCCAATACTTTATAATCAAATGGATCTCCTTTAACTGCGTCTTCAACATTTTTTCTAAATGTAAGTTTCTTCTTTTCACTTGATTTTATAAGGATCTTATATAACGACGTAAGTTGCTCTATTTTATTTTTAAGTTGAATATCTCTTTCAAATTGTACAATATTCTTTTTTGCAATAAATAATGAAAATAACTGTTTAATTAATTCTTTATCTTTCATTTTAATTTTAGTGAAGGATAAATGTAAATCAGAGAGTATTAATCCTGATTTAACTGCATTATCATCATATAGAAACTTGAAATCAGTTATAAAATCCTCGTCATATTTTAAAACATTAATCAATACTTCATAATCAGAAATTATAGTATGTTTATCCCCTTTATATACAATGGTTTTTATGTTATTTTGAATAACAAATAAACTTTTTGAAAATAAATTTAATATTTTTTTATGCCTTTCAAAAAAAGTTTTTTTATTAATTTCTCGTTCCTTAATTTTTATCCATTCATCTATGTTATTTGGATCTTTTGCTATCAATTTTAAAATTCCATTTCCACCCTTTCTAAAAAGCATTTCATTATCAATTATTGATAATCGTAACATAAACTCCATGAAATATGAATGAAAAACTGAAAAATTTAAATTCAGTACACCAAAATATATAAATTTTGATATAACGTCAAGAAAATAATTTTTTTCTTCTGTTGTTAACATATTATTTTTAAATGAACAAGAAAAATATTTTTTTTTATATTTTCTTGTGAATTGAATGGAATTATCATGTGTATTTAACGAAACAACTGGATCCTTATAATCCTTTTCTTCAGCTATTTTTGACATTTTCTCGAAAAAAATTCTGAGAAATGGCAATTTAATCACTTTTTTCATATGTCTTAAATTTTCTATATATGAGTAACAAAGAGATATTAAAATTTTAGCTATAAATACAAAATTAAAAAATAATAAAAATAATAAAACATAAAAATTTATGGTTACATTAGTATTAGATATGGTTAAAAATACAAATATTATTAGAGTCATTGTCCAAGCAACCATACTATAAGTTTCTAATTTATTTAAAATATGGTAATTTCTGGAATCAAAAGGTTGAAGTATTATTTGTAATGTTAAAAAAATGGAAGAAATTATCGTAAATAACCACATTGTGGTGCCAAATATTCTAGCATTTTTAAATATAGGAACGGTTGATATTAATAACACTAAAATTTTCCTTAAAAAGACAATTGATTCCCAATACCAAAATTGAAAATTAAAACCATTATTTAAAAATCCATATTTAAATAGTATATTTTCAGAATGTAATTGTTTCCTATTTTTGTATAACACTAGATAAGACATTAGTGGAATGCCAATCCCCCAAACTATTAATCCTGTAAGACCTAATATAAAAAATTTTGAATAACTTTTGGACAAATCACATTTTATGCTTGGTACATAACTCATATATTGCTCTACAAATTTATCATTATAATATAATGCTTTACAATCTAATAAGGTTAACATATAATAGGTAGTTTTTGTATGAATAAAAAATAATAATGTAACATACATAGGAATCATATCCTCAAGAAAATTTTTTATTCTTTTAAATCGTGAATCCCCTGGTATAGGAATATATCTAAATAGAACAAGGGCTCTCTCGGAAGGCAATTCATTCATTATTTCTTCGTGTAATTTATCTTTTCCTAATTCTTTAATTTTATCTGTTATATTTAATTTTATTTTTGTTTCATTTCTAACTTTATGCTTATATATTTCTACTACGATAAACATTAAAAGTGTTAATATAATTGCCAAAAACACGGGTCTGAAGGCATGATAAACCATTCCATAGAAATAAGCATCTGCGTGTGATAAATCAAAATAATTTGTTAATATACAATATAAACCATAATTTTTTTTTGCTTTCAATAATCTTTTAATATTTTTAAGTATGTAATTGACATGTGATGAAAAAGTAACAGGAAAATATAATTCACTTATACCCATAACATAAAAAATTTTCATACAAGAGAAATAGTTAACAGCAATTTTAATGACAATCGAATGAACAGATTTCCTATTAGCCCCTGTAAAAACATTTAAATATGCCATGATAACAGTAAATAGCAATATAAAAATACTAACAAAAATCATATGTAAAATATTCATTATATGTCCACTGCATTTTATACATAAATTTAATTTAGAAAAATTATTTGTATATCCTTTTTTACATTCTCCACATAAAAAATTAGTCATAGATTCATGACATTTTTCATTATATAAACAAGCTTCCTTAATTGGACATTCCACAATAAACCAATCAGTATTGTATATATTTGTTTTTAATTTATAAAGTGCATAATTTTCTTTAGGAACAGGCATTATGTGTTTAATTTTTGATGGATCCAAATAATTTTCATTTTTTTTCATATATAATAAAGTTTCCTTTTGGAATCCTCCTTCACAGTAAGCACCATCAGGACAAGTTAAACAAATACCATTTTTAAAATAATAATTTTCTAAGCAAAAACAGTGTGTTTCATGTACTGTGCCAACAAAACTAGTTGAATTTGGCTTACATTTAGATTCACAGGAAAAATCACCAATAATTGTTTTGAAAAAACCACGTTCACATGGTGCACAAATTTTTGTAAAATCACTTGTAGTATAAACATGTTTAAATCCTTTTTGACAAACACAAAAACTTTTATTATAAGGTCGTTCTGTTTCAAATGATACAGTTGTATTTGGTGGGCATTTGGATGGACCATAATGAATAGTTTTATTTTTATTGTTTACAATCATTTTCCCTCCTTTACAATATGTATTTTTATCACTACATGGTAAACAATGATTAAGAAAAAAAAATCCCCCTGAACATGTGCAATCTTCTTCTTTAGTACTTCCTATTTGTCCATCTGTCGTATATGGAATTAAGCACTTGGTACATTCTTCGTTTGATATAACATCTTTATATGTATTAATTGGACATGGAATACATTCTCTTAATTCTTCTTTGTTTATGGTATATCCTTTATCACATAGGCAACTAGATTGACTAAAAGATTCCTTAGTTTGTGTAGTTGAATTTTTTAAAGGACATTTTTTTTTTTGAGGTTTACAAAATTGCAAATTTTCATTATTAAAACAATTTTTTAAGTATCCACCAGGACAATAATATCCTTTAGGACATTTAATACATTTAAATTCATTTAAATCCCAATAGTATCCTGGCATACATAAACATTTCATTTTGCTTTTAGTTTGTGTATAGAGAGTAACACTGTTTTCTGGACATGGTTCCTTTTCTGTATTTCTTAATTGGGACTTATAATAATTTTTAGGTACTTCTAAACAATCAAATTCATTATCATCAGTTTTTATAAACTCAAATCCTTTTTTACACAAGCAATTTAAATGTGACACATTTAAATTATTTGGTGGAATTGTTAAACTTTTGTCACCACAAGGGATTTTTTGATTTTCATAAATCGCATATTTTGGATCATTAACATATGCTCCAGGACAATAATGATTATCTGGACATAGTACACATGAATCTTCAGACTGTAAATAATAACCTTTTTCACATTTTTTACAATTTGATATAGAGGTGGATTGTAAACCATCAGTATATACATTGTCTGAACATCTTTTACATTTTTCGTCTGAAACCGTATTTTTATAAAATCCTTCTTTACATGGAACACATAATTGAGAACTATCTACATCGTCTAAGAAATCTTTGTAATCATTAAAAATAGGATCATTTTTAAAATTGTAAGCATTTACGTTTGAAGAATCAAAAGGCTCAAAACCTACATCACATTTACAACTTGAAATTGAAAAGTTATGTTGTGTAGTATTGGTGGTATTTTTTGGACATTTTTTTTCCCCTATTTTATATCCACCAGGGCAGAAATAACCTATATTACAATTATCACAAAAATTGATGGAATCTTTTGAAACAAAATAAAAACCTTTTTTACATTTACATTTACTTTCTTCTTCACTACGACTACCTTCAACTAAACTATAAGAGTTAGGATAACAATGAAAGATACAGGGACTATTTGAAAGTTTAGTTTTCCATGTTCCTCTTTTACATGGAACACATAAATCATCATTGTTTAATTCGTATCCAGGTAAACATGAACATTCAGATATTGAAGTGGATCCTTCATTTTTAGTAGTAGAATTATTATGACACAATGTACATTCATCTATATTATTATTTTTTATATATTCATTAATATTATTATATGAACCTAATGGACATGGGATACATATCCCATTTAATGCTTTCATTCCGTTTGAGCAAATAACTGTAAATGTTATATTTACATTTAATTCTAAAAAAAATCCATGAAGTTTAGCAGTTAAATTTACAGAATCTCCAACAAATTCTGACAATTTAATTTCAATGGTTCCATCATATTTATCTATTGTAACATATTTTGATTTATTAACATTATGAACTTCAATTTGAAAATTAACAAGTGTATTCATTTTTTTTATTTCTTCTGATTTTATTTTTATAGTATATGTATTTCCATCATCCTGTATTACTTGTGGGTAATCATATGCTAATTCAAGTTTATTAGCAATACTTCTTAAAGGAATATACATAAAATATACATCTCCTTCATAATATTTCATTATTAAAAGCACGTTTCTATTAATTAAGTCTTTATGATCATAAAACTTGTATATATTTTCGATTGCACCATCATTTATGTATGTATTATTTATTTTGGTTATGTAAGAAAGGTTGTTATCTGCTTTATTTTTGTCATAAAATAATAGATTTAATTCGTTCGATTCATCCTATACAAAAAAAAAAAAAAAAAAAAAAAATAAAGTATAAAAAGATGTAAGTATATATATATATATATATATATATATGTATATGTGTGTGCATTATTTATTTATTAATTTTTACTAGCGTATACCTCGTTTACAAATATAACATAGGATTCTCCAAAAGAATAAGCTATAGCATTTCGAGGTGTGTGTAAATAACTATTTGATTGACTAAATACAAAGTCGTTAACATTAATGCTTTCATAATTTAATTCATTTTTATTTTCACCTTGAAAGCTGTCTATAAAAATTATCATTTTTTGTTTTTGAAGATACTCAATTGCTATAATGGTATTATTTAATTGATCAATTAAAAAACAATCTAATGATTCATTTTTTAAAATTCCACAAGAAATACCAGTTATAAGAAAAGATGAGTATTTTAAAACATCCGAAGTAAAGTTGGATCCCCTAATTGTTGTAATTACATTTTTTACAGCATTATTATCATGATTGTAAATAACTTTAAAGTCTAATCCTACTATTAATAATTTGGTGAGTGGGTGTGATGTTATTAAGAAAATATGTTTTAAATTTTGTTTTTCATCATATATAGGTTCCATTAAAATAGGAGATAGACATTGTTCACATTTTGTAAAATCATAATAATCTAAATAATAAAATAATAAAATTTCTAAATAATCATCATTTATCTTTTTATTAGTAATCATTTTTTTTTTTTTTTTTACTTTTTCTGGTGTTATATCATACAAAAATAATAGTTGAGATTTTTTTTTTAAAACATATAAATATAGTGTTTTGTTAGTAATATACAAGATAGAACTAGAAGCATCAGGTATTTTTAAATATTTAAAGACTGTTGGTGTCATATTTTTATCAAAACTGTATGTTACTATTATTTCATTTTTAGATGAATAACATGAGAAAGACATGTACATATCATTTATATCATTTTGATTAAATATATTTAATAGTTGTGGGAAAAATGTTAAGAAATTCGATTCTTTATCTATTACATATGTTCTTACATGATCAGGTGGAATATTAAAATGTCTTAAATGATTAATATCTTTATAATTATGTAAAATATATGGTTTAATTGTAGCATATCCAATTAAATTATATTCATTATATTTTTTAGAACAAATTTCTAATATTTGATCATATGTATTTAAATTTATATTATATATATATATAGTATCAATAATAACATCACCATTATTATCATCACTTTTATAACTCTTTGTTTCTGTAATATTATTTGAATAAATTATATCTTCACCTGAACAATGAATTGTTTCTTTTTTTTTAAAAAAAATTTCTTCCAGTTTTTCATTTAGATTGTATCTATGTAATACTACAGAATTTCTTAAATTTAATTTATTTTCGTATATATCTAAATATAAATAATTCATTTTACTTATGTCATAACCTAAAAATGGTACATCATTAAAAAAAAAAATATATATATATAAATAAATATATATATATATATAATATTTCATGTAATAGTTTAATTGTTGAAATATCTAATAATTTAATAATTACCTTTAACAAGAATAGTAGAAAGTTCAGATGAGTATTCAGTTTGATTATCATTAGATGTATAACATAACAAATACATTCCTGGATTTTCAAAAATGATATCTTCTTTAAATTCTTGTAAATTTGTTTCATACAAAAAGATGTTATAAAATTTGAGTTTTTTTTCATTATTATAAAAATGTTCTTGTATATCATTAAAAGACTTATTATTAATATTATTACAACTGTAATATTCAACCTTTTTAATAATAAAAGCACTTTTTATAGGATATGGAGTTATATAATTTTTGAGATTGATATGTAATTTCTTTCCTGTTAAGATATTTATGTTATGAACAATCTTTTTGATAATACGAATACTTGAAATTTGTATATAATGTTTATTTGTTTCTGAACATTTGTTATAAGTATGATGTTCATTGTCTAAATAACAAGCGCATACATTAAATAAACCTTCAACATCATCTTTTACTTTAATATTTTTAATTTCCATACCTATTACTTCTCCCTTATATAATATGGGGTTACCAATTCTACTATATTTATTTTGATATATAAAATAGGAGCTTTCTATTTTCGTTTTGTTCATACATATGTCTTGCGTTATTATTATAGATGTTTGTAATAAAAATGTTTCATTCTTTATTTTTAGATCAAAATATTCCCCTGATTCAACAATTATATGATTGTTATCTGGTTAAAAAAAAAAATAAAAAAAAAATAATAATAATAAATTATATTTTATGTTATTTAATAAAAAAAAAAAAAAAAATATGACGTCGGTCATAATATTTTATACATATTTTCCAATATTCAGGTTTATTGTCCACGAGACATGTGGAAGATAGGCCACCAGTTTCTTTAACCAAAAAATTATCCTTAATATTAAAACCAATAGGTGTATCACAAACTTGTTTTGAAATAGTAAATCTGTTACAATTATTAATATCGTTTAGCTTGTTATTTTCATAGCAGGTGGATAGAACTGGACAAGAAATAAGAAAAAGAAAAATAAATAAATAAATACATACATATATATATATATATTATATTATATTTTATTTATTTAATGATGTTGTTTCTTTTTTGTTCTTTTTATTATTACATTTCGTTTTATCCTTTGCATAGATATTGCTTATAAGTTTTATTGGATTTTTATCTTGAAATTCTAAAATTTTGTTTAAGTTGAGAGAAACAAAACTAATGTCTCTTTTTTTTTTTACATTTTTCTTTGCTTTGTTTATCTTTTTGTTAATGTGATTGTATTTCGCATTTTTCAACTGTATATTTACATCTTTCTTAATATAAGGATCATCAGATACTAGTAAAAAAATAAAATAGAGACATTATTAAAAAAAATATATACATATATATATATATATTTAAGAAAATGATTAAGAATACACAATTTATGTTTTCTTACTTTTCTTTACAAAGGAGGTATTTTTTTCTTTGATAATATTAGATGTTGCATTAGATACATAACGCTATTAAAAAGAAAAAAATGAAAACAAAAAATAAAATGCCAATTTAAATATTCATACATACATATTTACACATGTATGAGTTCACTTAAATATATTACATGTTCCGTTTACTTGTATATTTAATAAGCAATTAAGCAGAACAAAAAAAAAGAAAAAAAATTCCGAGTTCATCATTTTTTTATATAGACACAAAAGAAAATTACATGTACTCTTAAATAGATACAAGGAAAGATATAATAATTAAAAGAAAAAATATTTACATTTTCTATAAAATGATATATATATATATATATATATATATATATATACATCTTTAATTCTTATCAACGGTTGTAATAAATTAAAAGAAAATAAAAATAATTATTTTGTTTTTTTCTGCACACCATAAGGGTTGTAGGGAATAACAACAAGAGCAAGAACAAAAAAAAAAAAAAAAAAAAAAAAAAACCCAAAATAAATTCTTTATATATATTATAATTTTTTTTTTTTTTTTAGAAATATTTTGTTGTGCATGCGACATTAAATAAAAAAAAAAGTTCATATATTTAAACTTGAACCTTTTATATATAATAATATACAATAAATATGATTATTTTATTTAAATATACATATATATATATATATATTTATACATATACATATACATATTCAAGACATATTTTAATGTACTTATCAAAAAGGAGTAATTAGAACGTTTTATAATTTGAAGAAGGAAAACAACATATATAGTAGAATACTTATATTAATCCTATAAAAAATATTGACCTTTTTTTTTTTTTTTTTCTTTTTAATATTAAAATATGCATAATGGGTTGCAACACATAAATAAATAAAATTTTACATTATTTAGTATATTTTTTTAAAATTGAATGACATTTTTAATTTTAAATTTAAACATGAAAAAATATAAAGAAATATTTATTAAGAGGGAGGTATACAAAATTACAGGTTTTACATATCAATAAAAATATTCCTCTTTTTGCGCATTACATATAAATATATATATAAGTAAATGCAATATGTTTTTTTATGAGTAGAAAAAATATTATTATTTTTTTTTGTATTCATAATAAAGTAAATTTTGTATATATATAAAAAAAAACTTTTTTTATTTTATTTTATTTTATTTTTATTTTATTTTATTTTATTTTTATTTTATTTTATTTTATTTTATTTATTATTTATTTTTAATTTTTTTTTTTTTTTTTCCTCTTGTGTTCCTAGGTTCATAATTTTTCCTATTATATGTGTCCTTCTATGTATTAAAAAAAAAAAAGCAAAATTACGAGTTTGATACAAAATTTATACATATAAATAATTATATATTTTTTTTAAATATAGCAATAATATAAAAATGTAAATTGAAAATATAAAAAAAAAAAAAATTCTGAGTTTGATACAAAATTTATACATGAAATATATATATTTTAAATATATGAATAATATAATAGTGTCAATTGAATAAATTCAAAAAAAAAAAAAAATTATGAGTTTGATACAAAATTTAAACATGTAAATATATATATATATTTTAAATATATCAATAATATAATAGTGTAAAATGATAATATTAAAAAATAAATAAAAAATATAAATAAATATATATATATATATATATAATTTCCAACACCTCCCACCCCCAAAAAAAAAAAAAAAATATAAATATAAATAAATATATATAAATAAATATATAAATATATATAAATATAAATATATATATATATAATATTAAAAATCTACCATTATGAAAAATTTTCTGTTTTTTTTTCTTTTTTGCATTAATTTTATCATTTTTGTCATAATGTGAACCCATAAAGAATTGATATCATATATAATAATATATATATTATTATATATGTATAAATATTATTTTTTTTAAAGAATAATTTATTATGACATAGGAGAATTTTTGTAAAGATCTTTCTTTTTTTTTTTTCTTTTGGAATCATATATATATATATAATTATAAAAGAAAGAAAAATGCAGAGAGCATGTGAAATGGTTGTATCTTTATTACGAACAGATTCCATGACTCAAAAATGTCCATTCCATGTTTTGAATGTTCAAATTTTGGAGTTATTACAAAAAGAAGGTCTTATCAGAGGTTTCTCTATTAAAGGCACAAAAATAGATATACTACTAAAGCATTATAAAGGAGCACCAGTAAAAATAAATAAATAAATAAATAAATATATATATAATAAGTTATATATTTATAAAGAGAATAAATAAAATATGATAATGCGCCAACATTTTTTATCCAAACATATTATATATATATATATATATATATATATATATATATATATTAATATGTTTGTATATATTAAATCTTGTTCTTATAGGTCATTAGAAATATCCGGGTTGTTTCAAAACCTAGTCGAGATATTTGGCTAACTCCCCATGAACTTAAATTTCGGACGAGATTTAACACAGGCCTTTGGGTTATGCAAACTAGCTGTGGTGTTATTAGTCATAGGGATTGTATTCGAATGGGAATAGGAGGGAAAATGTTATTTGCTGTAAATAATGGTTATCAACATTTTTGTTAAATTGTTTAAGCAAATAATCGTAGATGCACATTTCATATTTTAAAAATAAAAGGAATTGAAATCATAACAAACCATTATTTTTAAAATAGCACATATATATATATATATTTATTTATTTATTTGTTATAGTTTACTTATTAGATATAAATTTTTTGAAAATATTTCATTTGTATATATAATGTTCCTTTTTTATTTTTCATATTATTTATATATTTATTTTTATTTTTATTTATTTGTAAATGTTATGTATTATATATAATTTAATAAACTCATTTGTTATAATATTATATAAAAAATTTTCGCCTTTTAAAAAAATATTATTTTCCAAAAATAAATATGTACAATAAATTATTATTAACATATATATATATATATATATATATATATATAATTATATCATGTACATATTTCTTATCTGTATTAATTTCCTTGAAATGAAAACTGTAACAATAAAAATAAGACCTATTGCAAATATAAAATAATATATACTCTTATTATCATGGTATATAACACAATGAATATAATTCTTTTCTTTAAATCAAGAAATTATATATCATATTTTTTCCTTCAATTAACATATTAAGATTTAGTAATATATGAAAACACTAATAAACAATTTATTTTTTATTTAATTGTAGGGACGATTTAAATACTTTTATTCATTTATTTAATTATTATATAGACAAAATTTTTATATATATAAATGAATAATAATTTTTCATACAATGGAAAAGAAAAACATTTGTATATATTATATATATATATATATAATTCAAATATTAATTTTTTTTTAAATATATAGAAAAAATATAACATATGCATTATTAAAAAGAGTTGTTAATCTTTATAATTTTAACAGTTAATTTCAAGTCACAATGCATAATGTTCCTTTTTTGTTCTTTTAAAAATAACATTATAAAAAAAATGAATAAACTTATATTTAATAGTTAAATGGTATCATAATTTTTATTATAATAATTACAATAAAATTGTACTACTTTTATAAAAGGAGGACAAATTTACATCCTTTTATGTAAATAGAAAAAAAAATTTATGTCATGTACTCTTAGATTATATTTATATATTATATATATATATAATATATTATAACGAACCGCAAAAATAAATAGGGAATAAAAAAATACACGGAATTTTTTTTATGCATTGCAAAGAAATAAAAAAAAAAAAAAAAAAAAAAAAAATTATGTTATTTTAATTCACAGAATTATATATTATAGATATATATATATATTATATCAAATTCATTGTGTTTGAAACTTTATATTTATTTATTTATTAAACTTTTGAAAATGTCATTTGACGATTTAACTGATAATACCAAATCTCTAAGGAATATTCCTGGAGCGAAATATATAGTTAGGAAAATAAAAAAAAAAAAAATATGAAAGTTTTGTATATATAAAATTATTAAATGTTCAATAGTTTTTATTAAATATTGAAATTTAATATTTGTTTTATTGTCCTTTAAAAAAAAAAAAAAAAAAGAAAAAAAAAATTTTATTTTCATTTTGTTACATTTCTTATTTTATACAGGAACATATCGCAGAATTTTTACAAAATAAAAATGAGGAAAATATACTCCGCCAAGCAAGAGAACTTTTATTGTAATATATACTTAATAGAAACTTATGCACTTTGAAAAATATGGAAATTATATATATGTTTATATATTTATTTATTTATTTTTCATTTTATGTTGTTTTTTTGTTAAATGTGATGAATGAATTATTTATTATTGTTCTTCATATAGAACGCTTATCCATATGTTGTATTCTTTTATTTTACGTCCTATACATATATATATATATATATATATATACCCTCATTATTATATCTTTATTTTTTAAATGTAAAACTGTTTTAATGTGATTTGTTTGTTTACAGGAAATATAAATTTATGGAACATTCCTTTGTAACTAGACAAGTGAACACTCAAAAAAAAATACCAGAATTAACAGATGCCTTAAGAGTTGTGAAAACTTTTCAAAAAAAAAAGGTATACATATATAATACATACATATATATATATATATATATATTATTTATTTGTTTATGTTTTTCCTTTTAATAGCAAATGGGAAAAAACAAAAATTTAGTAACATTATTTCCCGTGGAAGAATCTTTGTTTGCTAAGGGAATCATCGAAAATTTTGACAATATTATGTTATGGCTAGGGGTAAATAAAATATTCAATAAATTAAAGATACTCACCCATATAAATATTCACATATATATATATATATATTGATTTATTTGGTTGTTTTTATTTATTAGGCTAACGTAATGGTTGAGTTTACCTTTAATGAAGCTATAAATCTTTTAAATCAACACTTGCAAAGAGCAATAAATTTATTCAAAGAATTGGTAACTACATGTATTTATATTTTTACATTTAATAAAATAACTGCACATAAAATATTGTTTATGCAAAATTATATAATTTATAAATTTTAAGTGAATTAAAAAAAAAAAAAAAAAAATTACATATACTTGTTAATAATTTTTTTAGGATGAAGAATTATCTTGGTTGCATCAACAAATATGCACAACAGAAATTAATATATCAAGAATTCATAATTATGTTGAAATGAAAAAAGGAATGAAAGAAAAAGAAGCTGATAATAAAACTGAACAAGTAAATTAAATGGAATGGATGATTTTCATTCCTTAAAATTTTAATGTGTTCATGTTATATTGTATACATGTCTCAAATGATTATTTCTTTGGAACATCATATATGAAAAAAAAAAAAAAAAAAAAAAAAAATATATATCAACGCATTCATGTTTTTATAATTAATGTTTTTTTCAAATATAGTATAAACAAATTATATATATATATATATATATATTTATGTTTATATTTATATATTCTCTTTTATTTTATTTATTTATTTATTTTTTTTTTTTTTCCATTCATTATATCATAACATCGTTATAAACAAAATTATAAAATAAAATAAAAAGAATAAAATGATAAAAACTTTTGGGGGAGGTGTAAACACATTTATATGTGCTTATATATTTCTACATATATGGTTATACAAATTACTAATTATATCATTTCTTTTTTTTTTTCTGTATATTTGTGTGCACAGAATTAAAAAAAAAAAAAAAAAAAAAAAAAAAAAGACATAAAAAATTAGGACTGTACATAATTTTTTTCATTTTTTCTCTTGCTTGTTCAGGTTGTTTTATATTTCGGTATTTTAATATTTTTTTTTTTTTTTTTAAATCGTGTATTATGGCTATATTTATTTAAATTTTATATTGAAATTTATTCTTTTATTCTTTTATTATTTTGTCATTTTAATCTAAACATGTGCATATTTGTTCTCAAGAACATGATGTTGTAGAGAACAAATGAACAAAATAAAAATGTAAATGGAATAATTAATAATTCATTTAAAAGATCTATTCTTCTGATATAAATGCATAAAAAAAAAAACAACAAATTCATATGTAAACTTAAATTATAACTTTTATTATTTTTTCCAACTTGTATAAATTAACCCTTTTACACTATGAAACCGTGCTTATATATTTTTTTATAATATATATATTTTTTTTTTAAGAGGAAAATATTGTATAAACAAAAATTAATATATATATTTATTTAAAAAAAATTTATAGGTTAATATAATTTTTAAGTTCTATTATATTTATTTTATATAACATAAATGCAACCTTGAAAATAATGGTTAATAATATACATAACACATTTTATATATATATCTTTTCAATAAATGAATCGTGATTTTCTATTTTATTATAGATTGGGATGAACCATGATTTTTTGTCTGCAAACTTTGTTGGATATCCAATGGAAGAAAAAAAAACATTGTAATGATAAAAAAAAAAAAAAAAAAAAAAAAAAAGAATTTGTTATATACGTAACCAATATTGATAATATGTGCTAATTAAATTACTTTAATCATATCTATATGTATATTCTTATAATATCTGTAGGTGTTACGAAGATTTGAATATAAATAAAAAAAGAACAACTCCTTTCAAATATGTTAACATTCATATGAAATAAAAACTATATAATATAAAACATTTTATATAATAAAAAAAAATATATGTATATATCATTTATAAGATCAATTTTCCATATTTCAATTCTTTGGTAGAACAATTTTAATAATTATGAGTACTTAAAAGAATTAGACGATCTCCGGGAATATAAAAGAATGTATATATAATATATGTCTATAAAAAAAAAGAGAAAAAACAACTATTTCATATATATATATATATATATATATATATATATTTATATGTTTTGAATTTTTTTTTATTTATTTATTTAGAACTTCCGAAAAAATAAAAAAATATGAAAGTTCTATATATTCATATAAGAATCAATTGAGAAATGTAAACGTAAAAATATATATATAATATAATATAATAAACAATTATTATTTAAATTATACATTTATGAATATATTTTTTTTTTACCTTGTATAGAAAAACAAACTTGATGGAGGAAAAATAAATTTAAAATTAATAAATATATTTGTTAACAATATATGTGATATAATAGAATACCTATGTTCTGATATAAATAAATCAGGTAATTAGAATGAATTGTTAAAATTAAAAAATTGTAAAAATTAAGATATAGAAAAGGTATATAATATATATATTAATACATATATGTCAAATTTATGTTGTTTTATATTTTTAGTCTTATCCGTTCTTCCTTTTATTCATACCATATTGAATACAAGTCCCATAGTAATAAATAATAATAAATATAAATATATATATATATATATATATATATATGAAACATATAAAGATTATTTAGGCACGCATATTTGTAATTACATTTATATATAATTATTTTGTGAATAATATTATAATAAATATGGTGTATTCAAAAAATATATATATATATATATATATATATATATATATATATATTTTTTTTTCTTTTTAGAGAGATAAGAAAATATACCAGTGTTCCAAATTAATCCATATAACTTTAACCCAGTTGAACTGTAAAAATGTAGTGCATAATAAAGATGAAATTCTTAGAGAAGAGATCGAAAAGGACGATGATTTAAGGACCCATAAATTAGACGATTTAGAATGGTTAGCTTGTGAAACTAATGATAAAGGTTGGCTAGCTATTAGCGACAGATGGGAAACATGTCCCAAGGATTTAAAATGGTTATGTGTGAAAAGAAATAATAGATCATGGATATTATATCGTCATATATGGGAAAACAGTTCAGATGATTTGAAATATATAGCTATATTGTTTGATGATAAAAAATGGCTACATTTATATAAAATATGGAAGCTCATTCCTTTAAGTTTAAAATTTAAAGCGATAAACTCAAGGGATGTTACTATTTGTAAACCATCATTAAGTGAAATTATTTATAATAATATATATAATAATGATATATATGATGATGAAAATTTTGTGAATATAAATTCATATAATTCATCATCTATAAAAAATAATTATAGAACTAGTAGTATGATGGGAAATTATTACTTGAGATATAATAATATGGATGAAAAGATATGGTCATCAAAATTGTATGAGAACATGCAAAAAAGAGAGGATGCTTTAGAAGAATCTTTAAAATATGATTTATATAAAGCACAAATGAAAAAAAAAAAAAGTGATGATAATAATAAAGATAAACATATATTGAAACATATAAATGCAAAAAAAAGTGTAATTAAAAATGGAGCTGATAACTTAAATGATAAATTGTTAATGTTAAAAGAAATCGAAAAGGATAAAAAGGAAAATGAAAGTTTTAAAAATGGAATAATACATTCTATTCATTCATATGAAGAAGACAAAGAAAAACAATATGGTTCCGATAGCCGAGTGGTAATTCAAAAAGGTATGAGTAAAAGTGTTCTACATGAGGAAGGGGGGATTACAAAAAAGAAAGAAGAAGACAAACAAATTGGAAAGGATGATAAAAGGGATATAATTTCACACAACCAATTAGACATAAATACAATTAACAAAAGATTAAATTCAAAATTTAGTTTAAAAAAAAGTTGTAAAGAAAATTTTATTAAAAATATGTTATTTAATAAAATAAATATACAACAAAAAGTAGATAATAATAATAATAATAATAATAATAACCAATATGAAGAAAAAAATAAAAGTAATGATGAAAAGAAAAAGTTAGATGATAAGAATGACATACTAGAATATACAATATCAGAAATACATATTTTAAAGAACGAAGATATAAAAATAGATAATACAAATAAAAATGAAATTCAGTTGTTAGAAAAAAAAGAAAGTGAAAAAATGAAGAATAATATACAAAAAAAGAAGTTACCATCATTAAAAAATATGTTAAAAATGAAAGAAGAATGTTATTTAAAAAAATTCTCAAAAATGACAATAAAAAAAAGTATTTTAGAAGAATGTGTATCTAGTATACAAAACAAACAAAATAGTAAGAGCATAGAAATTTTTGATGACAGCTCAAGTGATGAATTTATAGATACTAAACATAGTTATTCTATAAAACATGATGAGAAAAAAATATCTAAAAGAACAGTACCACTTTTATTAAATAAGTTGTCTAAAATTAAATTGGAAAATATAAAGAAATTCCCTATCCAAATAAAAAAACAAAATTTTAAAGAACACATTATTAATATGAAAGAAAAGGATGCTTTGAAAACAGATGAGAAATATACTAATAGTTTATATCATGAAAATGTGCAATATGAAAAGAATGATAATAAACATATTTTAAAAGTAGGTACGTCTAATGATATGCAGGGTGTTGTAGGAAAAGAAACGTTATTAATGGGTGAGTCTTTCAAAAGTGAGGATATTAATGGTATATAAAAAAAAAAATATATATATGTATATATATATATATATATATATATATATATATATATGATATATTTAGACAAATGGAATAATATAATGAATCTTTTTTTATTTTTATTTTTATTTTTATTTATTTTTTTTATTTTTTATTTTTATTGCAGAAAAGGAAATTGAAATAAATAAAGAGCAGAAAGACGAGGACATAAAAAAGGTAATACTAATAGTAATAATAATAAATATAATAATAAATATATTTAATATATTTAATATTATAATGTGTAATAATTTATTTATTCGCTTGTATTATATAGGAGCATCAAGGAATGGTTACAAATTATTTTACAGATTTATTTAATGCATTTAATTTTGTTAATACTCCAAAGGAGGTAGGTAGCTTTTTTGATTTAAAAAATAATGAGGATAAAATATTATTCGACGATAATTTAATACGAAAAAATTGCGATTCATGGGAAGAAAATGATAAAAGTGACGATGAAAAAGAATATTCAATAGAAAAGGCAAATAATAATAAAGATGTGATGAAGTTAAATATAAAATCAATGAATTCAGAGATGATAATGGAAGGAAATAATATAAATGAAGAAAATATAAAAAATGATAATGATATTCTTACTAATAGTAAAAATATGGAAGAAAATAAATTACCATATATAAAAACTTTGAGAAGTTTAAAATTTAATAAATTCGCTATAAAGAATAATTTAAAAGGGTATTCAATAAAAGAAGAATTATTAACAAAAATAAAAAAGAAGAATAATGAAGAAAAAATAATATCTATGGAAAGTACAGAATATAAATTAAAAGAAAGTAAATACCAGAGTAATTCTTATATATGTAAAGATCCAATATTACAATTTTATACTAATAAAAAAAATTCCTCATTTTTAAAAGATTCACAGGATTGTTCTATGAAAAATAATCCTAGTAATATTTTACGAAAGATACTTGATTCTGATTTGTCTAATTTTAATAATATGAATAAAAAAAGAATGGCAGCTGATGAAATTGCTAAGCATACAAATGCTTCACTTTATATAACAGTTAAGAGAAAGGCATCACAGTCTTCTCTGACAAATTCATTAAAAATAATACCTAAGATAAAAGAAAAACCCAAATTATCATTTTGAAGAAAAAAATAAAACATACACATACATATATATATATATATATATATATATATATATATATATATATATTTATATGTACATATTTTTATTTATACAATTATTACATTTATAATATTTACAATATTTATAATATTACCATATATGATTTTCTTCAAATTGTTAAATTTTTTAATTTTTACTATAAAATGTATGTTATGTAAAATAAATAATATAAACATTAAACATACACATATATAAATATATATATATATATATATATATAGTACATACCAAAAAGATGTAATGTCATTTTATATATTTAACACATTTCATAAAACAACACGCTGCTGTGGCTAGAAGTATACCACACATATCAGTAAATGCAGATGAGAGAGCAAAAAACATTTTTTGTGACTTATCATTTATTTCGTTTATATGTTCTTGTGCTTCTTTCTTTAAATTTTGTAATTTTTTATTAAAAAAGATATTATCTCTTTTTCTCTTTTGTATAACAGAATCACATGCATTAATAATTAAATAATTTTTTAGTGTATTTAAAGTATGGTTGTTTGTTTCAATTATTTGACAGTCCTTAATATTCATAGTCTTCTTATTTATGTCTTGTGTATTATTATGTATATTTATATTATCATTAATATTATTAATAATATTGTTATTGTCTGATTTGTGGTTTAAAAGATATTTACCATTTTGTAACATATCATTTTTATAATTATTTAATTCATCATTTGTTACTTTATTTGAATTTATGACATTGTGTTTTTTAATTTTATATAATGATGATATACCATAAAAGCTAGAAATTAAATATGGTACCATTAAAACAGAACAGTGTATAGGTATATTTTTCCAAATAGCCCATTTCTTAAAATATAAAGAACACAAAGAACATATAAAAGCCATAGATCCTGATGGATGTATAAGCAAAAAATCAACCATCCTTAAAGATTCTACTTCTTTTAAAAATTTAAAGAATTGTAAACTTATAAAATTCGAAAATATAGATCCACATAAAAATAAAGATATATATTTTAGAGGTCCATAATATTTTTCAAGAAAACATGAAGATAAAAAAAAAGTGCATAATTGAATTGAACACTGTAATATATTTTCATTAATAAAAAAGGCACATGTTATATATTTTATATTAAAAATATTTGTATTTATATCCATTATTCCTTTTGTTTTTTCATTATTATGTAAAATAAAATATTTATCTAAATAACTTATTATTTTATCTACCTCTAATCTAATACTCTTCTCATTATCACAATTTTTTAAATTATATATTAAAAATTTTAGTAAACCTGATATACCTATCATACCTATAATTATAGATATAGATGCATATGGAAATGATTTACTTTCTGGGTAACTAAGAATATCTGATACTTTTTCTTTCTTTTCATAATGATTATTTTTCTCTTTTTCAAATTCTTTATATTGTCCTTTATGATTCGTACAATAAGTTATATTTTTTTTTTGGTAAATCATATCATTTCTAAATAAATCAAACTTACATTTTTTCAAAAAATTATAATCATTCTTTTGTTCTGGCCTCTTATTCAAATGATAATATCTTATATTCAAACCTTTTTCAACTAAAACATTTTTATGAAAAAAATTACTCACAAAATTTCTTCTGTTTTTTAAGTGATAAAACATTTTTGTATTCTACCTTAACAATCTTAAACATTTATCATTTATTATCATATGCATGACATCTTTAATATTTTTTTAGAAACAAGAAAATATAATACAATCAAATGATTATTCGATAGGATATTATATATATATATGTATATGTATGTATATTTTTTTTTTTTTTTTTTTTTTTTTTTTTGTGTAACTTTATTATACTATTATATAAGCACACTCTTTTAATAATTTTTCATCTTTCATTTTGGTCAGTTCCCAAAATATGTGTTTCATATTTCCTTCAAAACAAAAATTAAATCAATAAGAATTTTAAAATGGATTAATAATAAGGTTATATATAATGCTTAAGAAAAAATGAAAATCACATAAAAAAAAAAAAATAAAAAAAAAAAATAAAACATATATTAAAATGATGGCAAAATGAAATTTTTTACTCAAAAATCAAAAAGGTTATTCTATATATATATATATATATATATATATATATATATATATGTGAAAATTAATTAAATTCTCATAATAAATTAAAAAGGATAGTGTAAAACATAAACGAATAAATAAATGAACATATATATATATATATATATATATATATATAGTTGTGTTTTAAAATGATAAAATATAAAGTACTATTTTTGATATTATTACATATAAAAATTCCATATAATATTATTATCTATTAGTTATATATATTTTTATTTTTTAATATATAATATTATACCAAAGGATCATCTTCTTTCATATTATCTTTCTCAAATGAGGAAAATTCACTAATATCACCTGTATTTACAATATATCTGTTTCCAATTTTTTCATCCTTTAATTTTTTTGCTATGTTAACTACAGATGTAGAAGGTTTGTATTTAGCTTCTTTAATCCACGCTCTACCAAAAAAAAAAAAAAAAAAAAAAAAAAAAAAAAAAAAAAAAAATTATACAAACATATATACATACATATATACATATATATATGTGTGTGTTCGTTTTATTTTATTCTTCCCTCCTTACTTAAAATCAGATTCTTTTAATTTAGAATAGGAATGATCATCATGAACAATTTCTAATCTTCCTTTCCCTAAAGGAACGGTAGAAATAAGTTCATCACAAATACTCATTGGAGTTATAGTATCATCAGATCCGTTAACAATTATTACATATGGGAAAGTAGACAAATCAATATCTAAGTTGTGTGTAAATTTTTGAAACGTCTTAACAGATGGGGATACAAGAATCTATAGGAGCAATAATATAATATATATATATATATATATATGTGTATATATTTATGTGTGCAAATGCATATCCATTTTTAATAATAGCTTCTTTTATATACTAGAGGTTTTTTTCCATTTCTATAGTTAAGATTCATGGCTACAACAGCTCCAAAATATATTCCAACAACAACATCAGGGTCGTACATTTGAACTCTTTGCTCTGCTTGTTTAATAGACTTCTTCATAATATAATAAAGAATTAAATGCGATCCGATAAAATATACAACTAAAATTATAATAATCTAAAAAATAAAATATATATATATATATATTTATTTATTTATTTGTACGAATTTATACACAGGTAATATTTTTCTAACATTATCAAGAAAATTATACATTCCTTATATGTATACATATATATTTCATTTTATTATCTTGTCCATTTTTTTTTTTTTTCAATTTACCGATAAGATTATTGTTATTATAAGAAATATGATATCAGAAAATTTATAAGATATATATATGTTAAATAACATAACACATATTATAAATGAAAGGAACAAAATAAAGGAACTAATGCTTCTCCTTTGATTAATGCCTGCTATGAATAAATTTTTTTTTCCAACGGCTTTTTCAATTATTTTCTTCTTTTTGCTTTCCCCAAAAATGTGGAACCTATTAACATAAAAAAGAATATGTACACAATAATATAAATAAAAAAATATGTATATATATATATATATATATATATGTATTATTTATGAAAAACAAAACATATTATTATAGTTTAATCATATAATGTATTAGCTCCCTTTTTTATTACCCGTGTATGTATAATATCTTTATATTTTCCTTCATTTTAAGTACTCAAATAAAATCATAAGAACACGAAATAATATATTTTTTTAACAATATATAGCTGAAGAGAGGGGAAAATAAATAAATAAATAAATATATATATATATATATATATATATATATATATATATATGATATAAAACCTATGAAATTATTTCTTATTGTCTCATTTTAAAATAAAATATATATTATGATATATATATATATTTTTTTTTAATTAAAAAGGAATACATTTGGTGTCATCTTCATAAATTAATAATCGTGGTGTAACCAATTTGTAATATCTTCCTTAATTTCAACATATAAACATATATTTGTTTATTTATTTAATAATGTTCAAATTATAAATTTTAATAATAAGACAAAATTATTTTAGTTAGCTAAAAAGTTTATGGATGTATACTTTTTTTTTCTATTTAAATGTATGTATAACCTTTTTTTATCCTGAACGTTCATAATTATTTCAAAAAAAAAAAATTTTTTTTTATTACTTGTTCATAAAAAAAAAAAAAAAGTAAAATAATAATTTAATATATATATATATATAATATATATATTCTCATTATTTTGATGTGTGAAAAATTACAAGGAAAAATAACTGTAGGAGAATTATGAAAAAAATAGAGAACAAAAATAAAAGAGAAAGCAGAACTAGAGAATAGAATAAAAATGTTGTTTATTCGATACCATATTACAAATTAAAATTTAAATATAGATATTATATATATGTGTAAAATTATAAAATATTTTATTTTTTATAAAATAATAAAAATATAGATACCACTTATATACGTTAAACGTTTTTAATCAGATATAATTGTTATCTTATTATATAATATATATATATATATATATATATATATATATATATATATGATTAATTTATATTAAAACATGCTTCTGTGTTAAAAAAAAGAGATGGAGCGAATAAAAATTTTGTATCTTCATATATACGAAGATGAAAAAACTCAAATGATCAGAAAGATCCTTGAAGAACTATATGGTAAGGAAAATATATTATCTTCAAGAAAGAAATATAGAACCTTGGACATTTTAATTTTTATTGTTATATATATTTTATGTATATGTTGTGCATTAATTTGTTTTTACTATTTATGTATAGTAAGTACTTATACATATATATTAATACCTCCTTGTATTATTATTACAGTGATTATTTTTTTCATTGGGTCTATAATAATATACGAATTATTATATTCGACATTTTTATACAAAGCTAATAAATCATTTGATAAATTGAAGCCTCATGTAATTGTTGCTTATAAGTTTGGATGTATTTTAGCTACCCACCTGGATGGTCCCAAGGTTCCAATGGTTTATACAAAAATATATAAAAATAAAATAAAAACATCATATCTTTTTTATGCCTTTTAAAGTTAAAGCTTTAAACTATTCAATAATATATATACATATATATATATATGTGTGGTAAATATATTCTTACATTATTTATATATTTAAAACCTTGTTTCCATTTTAACATTTCAGCTCTTAATATCACCTGTTGAAGAAAATTTCTTTTCAAATAAAATCAGGAAAAAAATAAATATCTCAGATTATCCATATATCATATTTGTACATACAACAAAAGATAAAAAAAGATATTTGAAAAAAAGTTTAAGTCTGATAGAATCTTTAGATAAAAAAAAATATAGAGTGGAAATAGTTGATGAAGGTTATCATTTAGAGTTATTAAGTCAAGCTGAATATAAATATTGGATTGATGAAATTTATTCTATGCGTCCTCAATATCCTTCAATTAATTCCTAACAATAATAATTATGTGGAGTTATATATATATTTTTTTTTTTTTTTTCTTAGAATTGATAATTAAAAAATATATATTTTTCGTAATACATTTATATGAAATGACAATACTGGTCCATATTATTCATAATTTTTAAATATATTTAATATATATATATATATATATATATATATATATATATATATATTTAATATATATATATATATATATTTATTTATTTACTTTAGTATTATTTTTTATTTTTAAGCCCTTAAAGCTTCAAAATATTTTGAATTGAAAATTAAAATTATGAATATTTTATAATTTATTTTTTTATTATAACAAATATGTTCACTCATATATATGTTTATTTGGTCTAATTTTTATTTTTAAATGATACTTTATTTTTTTTAATGCACACATTTATATCTGGAAAAAATAAAAGTAAGTCCATTTTAAGAAAATATATATATAACATATATTTATTTAATAGTTTAATAAAAATATATGTGATGTTCAATAGACGCTTTTTTATTAAAATATATAAAAATTATAAAAAATAAAAAAATATAATAATAAATAAATAAATGATACATATAAAATTAAGAACACGACATACTTTTTTTTTTCAAAATTTCCGTTATACGTAAAAACATAAACTTTTTTTATTCTATAAAAAAAATATTTTAATATTATAATTTTATGAATAAGCCTATCGAAAGAAATATATAAATACAGTTTTATTAAAATTTTAATTAATTATTATATATATATATATATAATATAATATAATTAATATCATATTGTATGTATGATTATATTTTCTTTTTATGCATATAATTAAAAGTATATATATATATATATATATATTATAGCATATTCTAAAAAAGTAGAGCAAATATATATTACATATATATATATATATATATATATATTTATTTATTTATATACTTTTAATAAGAAAAAAAAAAAAAAATTTACATTTATATAGTATATATATATATATAAAAATGTTGCTTTCATTATATTTATATTTAATGCATAAGTGTATTATTCCGTATATTTTTTCTTGAATTGAAATATTTAGGAGTGGATATTTAAAATATTATAAAAGATTGTGTAAATAAATAGCTGACTAATTTCTTTTGTAGCGGAATATTAGGAAAATTAAACAATAAATAAAATATATATATACATATATATATATATATATTTTTTTTTTTTTTTTTTTTTTTTTTTTTTTTTATTTCTTCATTTTTATATATGTATACATATGTAACCCCATGGTTGATATAAAATTAAAAAGCGCAAATTCAAGTTGCGAATTTAAACTTGATTTTAATGAAATAAAACTTCCTGATGACATAAATATTTTAAAAGATTTAGAAAAAGAAGTAGAAAATTCTATATATCATTTAAAAAGATCAAATGAAGAAATAAAAGAATATGATCCTGAAGGATTGGATAAGGATCTTTTTTTAGCTTTGAATGAAAATAAATTTGCTTTGTTTAGAAAAGAAGAAAGACTTATGTTAATAAGAAAGAAAATACAAAATATAGAAAACACTCATGGATTGGCAGATACATTAAAAGTATCACAAAATAATGTAGTTGCAAATAAAGAAGAAGAAAATATAAAAGATGATAACATAATAAATAACACTATCGATGATAATAATGATGCACAAAATGATAAAGATATTGATAGTTCAAATATGGGAAATAAAGATGGAATATATTTATAATATATAAATAAATAAATATATATATATATATAAATATATATATGTATTTATCTATGTATTATATTTTCTTCATTTGATTATATTAATATTATTGTTATTTTTATTTTTCATTTTTTATTTATTTTTATTTATTTTTTTTTATGTTCATTTTAATTATAAAATATAAATATATAAAAAAAAAAAATTCATTTCAATATACATGAATTATTATAACTACAAAATTACATATTTAAAACATAACATCAAAAAACATTGTTAAAAAGGTATAAGATATATAACATTGTAAGAAAAAATACAATACTTCAAATGCTAAGACAAAGGAAAAGAAAAAAGCAAATACACCACTAGTCATGGTAGCCAATATTAATTTCATTAATTCTCCGAATACGCAAAACGCCATAAGTGGTCTCACTGCCTATAAGAATAAAAAAATAAAAATATATGTAATATAAATATAAATATATATATATATATATATATATTTATATATTTATTTATATTTATATGTGGAACATTTTAATGTGAATATAATTTTTTTTTTTATAAAAACCTGAAATGTCGTTCTAGCCATATATATAAAAAAAAAACGATAACTTAAAATATATTTTACTGCAAATTTTGTCATATCCAATGGGTTCACATAATGATTTAATGTAGGTAGACTTGATATTAATTTGTAGGGTCTTATGTCTTCTCTTAACTTTTCATTGTAGTATTTATAAATATCTTTTTTGTCGTTTTTAGCTGACAATGTTTTATTTATTTTATATGTTGAAGAAAATCTTTTAGTTAAACAGCTCAGAGCCTACCTTGAAAAAAAAAAAAAAAAATAAATGAACACACCAAACAATAATATATATATATATATATATATATATATATATATATATATATATATATGTGTAATATTAATTTATATGTACATTTTAATTCTTCGTATTTACCATTGAATAATTGCTGAACGAGTTTAATATATATGAGTTATTCCTCCATAGTATGGGTCTTATTCTATATATACAAATATATATTTTTTATATATAACATTGTATGCACATTCTTTATATATATATATATAATATATATATATATATATATATATTTATTTTATTTTATTATTCCTTACTGTTCATTTATTTTACACAAAGATATGCCATTCATTTTTTTATTTTATTTTGTTTTATTTTTTTATGTTCCTTTAAAATATAATTAAATGTTCATTTATATATATGTATTTAAATAAAATTTAACAACTCATCATTCTTAAAAAAAAAAAAAAAATATATACATAATATATATTTATTTATGTTATTTTTATATGTTTTATTACACATACATTTTTATATAATAATAAAAAAATAAAAATATATTGTAATAATAGAAAATATAAAATGTCATATGGTATGCACTTGTAAATTAAAAAAAAAAAATAAACCAACATATAAATTATTTTATTTTTTTGTATATATATATATCCAAATATATGTAACAAAATATTAAATCATTGGTCAAAGGAAATATAATTAAAAAATAAAAAAAAAAAAAGATCACAAAATTGAGGACAATTATTTGTATTAAATTTATTCTCTAGATAAAATGAAAATATATATATTTCATGTTCATATTCTTTTATTCATATTCACAACATTGTAATATGGATATATAAAATGGTGTATATGAAAAAAAAAAAAATGATAAAGTAAAATATATTTTCTATTAAGTATATACACTACTTATTTTAAGACCAATGGGTTTAGGGTTTATAAATACAATACTCCAAAAAAAAAAAAAAAAAATAAAAAAACATGTTATATGGTATAATTATAAAGTCTTATATTAAAATTATCATATAATTTAAAATAGGATTAAAAAATGGGTTATTGAAATATTCCAATAAATAAAAGTATATATTTATATACACCTCCAAAAAAAAAAAAAAAAAAAAAAAAAAAAAAACATAAATATAAATATATATATATATATATTATATGTGTTTATTTATTTATACATTTTATTCTTTTCATTTTTGTGTATGTTCCTTTTTGAATTTAATTTTTTCCTTCAAGTGCTTATCTATAATACACAACATTATATAATAAAAAGCATAAAACTATTATCATTAGCCACTTCATTTCTTTTCCTTTATTTTTAAGTTTAACCATATAACCATTCAATATGAATAAATATGAAAAGATTAGAGATATAGGGAAAGGAAATTATGGAAATACAATTCTTGTTAGAGATAAAAAAAATGACCAGTAATTCTCCTTTTCTTTAATAATATAAAAATAAAATAAATAAATAAATAAATATGTAACTATATATATATATTAATATATACATTTTTATATATAATATGTATTCCTTTTTTGTTCTTAAGTTATGTAATGAAAATAATAAACATTTCACAAATGTCTCAGAAAGAAAAGAGGCAATGTTTAAAAGAAGTTGAAGTATAACACACAAAAAAAAAAAAAAAAAAAAAATATACATACATATATACATATTGTATGTCATGTTTCTATACCTTTTAGTTGTTATCAAAATTGAATCATCCCTTTATTGTAAAATATATTGAAAGTTATATTGAAGGGGATACACTTAGAATAGTTATGAAGCACTGTAAAGGTGAGAACGACCAAAAAAAAAAAAAATAAATAAATAATACATATACATATATTATATATATGTGAGTATAAAATCATTATCACGTTTTATATTATTTTATTATTTTTTTTGCATAAAGGAGGTGATTTATATCATTATATCCAAAATAAAAAGAAACAAAATACACCTATAAAAGAAAAACGTATACTGATATGGCTAACTCAAATATTAACTGCTCTTAAATTTCTTCACTCAAATCATATTCTTCATAGAGGTGTGCTTACATTCAAAAAAAATAAAATGTACATACAAACATATATACATATATATATATATATATATATATATATATATATATATATATTTTTTCTTTTTTCTTTTTTTTTTTTTTTTTAGATATGAAGTCTCTAAACATTTTGATAGATAGCGATAAAAGAGTTAGACTGTGCGATTTTGGAATATCTAAAGTTCTAGAAAATACTTTAGATTATGCTAATACATTAATAGGTACTCCTTATTATTTAAGTCCAGAATTATGTAAAGATAAAAAATATAGTTGGCCTTCAGACGTATGGGCAACTGGTTGTCTAATATATGAACTAGCCACTTTTAGAACCCCTTTCCATTCAACTAAAGGAATACAACAATTATGTTACAATATTAGATATGCACCAGTAAATTCATAAAAAGATATATAATGACCTTGTCGCCAAAAATTGTCAGCATGTTTATATATATATATATATATATATATATATATATATATATATGTATATATTTTTTTTAGATACCTGATTTACCAAATATATATTCAAAAGAACTTAATAACATTTATAAGAGCATGCTAATAAGAGAACCCAATTATAGAGCAACAGTACAACAACTGCTAGTTTCTGATATTGTGCAGGTAATTTTTAAAAAAATTATAAATTAAAAGAATAAAATAAAGAATTAACACTAAGAAAAATGTAATAATATAAATACATATATACATATATATATATATTATGTTATATTTCATTATTTAATTCATATGTATTATTTTTTTTTTAGAGACAACTAAAATTATTGATTGAAGAAAAAATCAGAGAAAAGCAAAGTATGAAAAAACCTTTAAAAGAAAAGCCAGCTATTGAAAATGAAAATTCAGGAGCCAACGAACAAGAAGTAAAAACATTATTACTGGATGTTGTTGATACATAAAAAATTGTAAGAAAAATGTAATAAATATGATAAAATAACTTGTTATACGATTTTTGTTTGTATAATGTTATACACATATGTATGTTATATATTTTTATTAAATCATATGGATATAATTTTTCATACCTTATTTCGGTCTACATGTGTAATTATAATTTTGTATTTTAATTATGTAATAAAAATTATTCTATTTTTTTCGTAAACTTTTTAAGAATTTTTTTTTTTTTTTTTTTTTTAAACACTAACGAAAAGATTATTATATATATGATATAATGTTATTCCACTGAATTATAAAAATATTATGTACATAATACCATCAAAAATATATATATATATATATGAAAAATATATTTTTTAACAAATTATATTTCTACATTTATATTAAAAATACATCCATGTTATAAAACATATATATATATATATTAATGTATTATATTTTTTAAAAACATATAATAGAATATTTCTTTTTAAGCCTGTTTAATATAATTTGTTATTAAAATAACTTAATATCTCAAAATAATGTTTAATCAAGTAAAAAAAAAAATAGTACATATATATAATATGTATATTTTATTACTACTATATTATTATGTATATTTATGTGTTATATAGGTGAAATTTGCTTATTTCTTTTTTTATAAAAATGTATATAAATTTCATTATAATATTATTCTTATAAATATTATATATAAAAATATAATATATTATTATCAACTTAATACAAAATGTATATAATAAAAATCCCTATATAATTAATATACTTTGTAAAAAATATCACAAAAATTTATAGGGAATTTATAAGTAGTAAATAATTAATATATAATATATATTATATACATATATATATATATATATATATATATATATATTATAAATATGTAACTAACTTTTTTTTTTTTTTATGAGCAATAGAGAAATATTATAATATATATTTTATTATATATATTTAAAAAAAATAAAGGGACCTATAAAAGATTCAAGTTTATGATATTATGTATTTATTATTTTCATTTATAATTATGTAAATAGAAAATTTATTATTATAATATTATAATTTTAATTTATTTATTTTTTCTATTATAATATATAAACGCCCTAGTATTTATAAATATATTTAAAAAGAGATTTAGGATGTTTTATAAAATAAATTCAAAGGAAATTTAATAAAAAATATATTATAATACATACATACATATATATATATATATATATATATATATATATATATATATATTTTATAACAGTTTCCTTTTTTTTTTTATTTTTCAAAATGGGAAACTATATATATATTATTGTATTATAAAGTAGCAGTGTATTATTTCACTTTTCTTATATATGTTGAATTAAGTATCTACTAAAAATGAAAAGGTTTTTTCTTTTTTTTTTCTTGCCCACACCCCCCCATTTTTAAAACGCAACTAGCCAAATAATATATTTAACATATATTGGGAATCACATTAAGAAAAAAAAAAAAAAAAAAAAAAAAAAAAAAAAAAAAAAAAACTCTGCATATATATATATTTATATATATATATATATATATATATCAATGTAGCCATTACTTTATAATTTATTTTTTTATTTTGATTTATTTTTTTTTATTAACTGTTCATATACATACATAAAAAAAAAAAAAAAAAATTAATTAATTAGCTTGTAAAGCTAAAAAAAATAGTAAAAATAGCCTGAACATGTCAGCACCTGTCAATATAGACATACCAAAATTAATATTGGATAATGGAGCTGGTTTGATAAAAGGTGGGATACTTCCGAGTTATTCTCAAATGGAAGGATCATTGTGTGAAGAGATAGAACCTAAATTTATTTTACCTAATTGTGTAGGTCAAATAAGAAAAAAGAATATATTTCATATAAGTGACAGTTGTCAGAGTATATGTGAATATTTTTGTCACCGTCCTCACGTGGATGGTTTGTTGTTAGATTTGGAGTTGGAAACGAAAATATGGGAGAAGATTTTTTCATGTAGGAACACTGTAGGAGGGAAGATAAATGAAATGGGTCTTTGTGTTACTGAATCATATTTAACACCTGCATATATAAAACAAGGGGTGATTGAATTATTATTTGAATATTTTAATATGGGTCAAATTGTGATTGTTTCTTCTCAAACAATGTTACCATTTTCTTATATAGGTTTAAATTTAGGACAGTATGATATTTTAAATCCCCCAATTTATCGTAGTCGATCTTCCACAACAAAAAAAGTTGATCAAGTAATAAAAAGACGAAGAAGAAGTGAAAATTACGATATAGACATGAATAAATTAGAATCTTCAAAAGATAACATGATGGAGAATAATTTGGATACGGATAGTGTTATAAATATAAAAAATTTAGGATCTCCGGATAAAACAAATGAAGAAAATTTGAACAACATGGATAATATAAATAATGTGAATAATATAAATAATATAAATAATGTGAATAATATAAATAATGTGAATAATATGAATAATATAAATAATGTGAATAATATGAATAATGTGAATAATATGAATAATATGATTGATGACAATTCGCATGAATGTAATAAGATAAGACCTTCACAAGAAATTGTTGATGAAAATAAGGTTGATATTTTTAATATACAAAATGATAATTTGTTTGTTCAAGATGATGATAAAAATATTGAAGGGGGCGAAAAATATGAAAATGGTGGAGATATTATTGAAAAAAGACGTTATAATAAAAAGAATACAAAAGGTGAAGTAAGTATATTTACAAATAAACATATATATTTAAAAAATATTGAATGTTATAATAAGTATTCACACAAACTATATATAGATGATAAATATCAGGGTGATAACTGGGAAGATTTTTATTTTGATTCCTTCTTTAATCTAAATAATAATCATAATAATAATAATAATAATAATATTTATGAGGGTGATAATAATTATATATTTCAGGGTTTAAAGACCCATGCAAAAAGCTATAAATATAACAACAACAATGTTGTGAGAACCTTATATGATAATAATTATTTAGGAAAGAATTTTTCAAGACAAGATCCAAATTTTATAATACCAGAAAAGGTTGATTTATATAGAAATTATTATGGTAAAAATTTCCAGGATATTAAGATGTTTAAAAAAAATTATAGGAATAAGTATATAAATAATT
Source organism: Plasmodium sp. gorilla clade G2 (assembly GCF_900097015.1). Taxonomy (NCBI): domain Eukaryota; phylum Apicomplexa; class Aconoidasida; order Haemosporida; family Plasmodiidae; genus Plasmodium; species Plasmodium adleri (nom. inval.). The sequence goes on from NC_041699.1 coordinate 754,324, forward strand.
TTTATAAAAATATAATAAATGGAAATTATAATTTATCTTTAAGAAATCCATGTGCTTTGTATATTGACGTTGGATTTTCTCATACATATGTCTTACCATATATTGAATACAAATTAATTGAATATGCTGTATTAAGAACAAAGATTTCTGGATCTATTTTAAATTCTTATTTAAAAAGTACCCTTTCTTATAAACATGTAAATTTAGAACATAACGAATTGTTAGTAGAAAATATTAAAGAAAGGGCTTGTTATGTCTCATTAGATTATTTAAAGGAATTGGAAACAGAAAAAATACGATTAGAAAATATAAAGAAACAAAGGATCAAGGAAAAACTTGACGCGCGTGCTGAAATATTAATGAAAGAATTAGAAGAAGAAGAAAAAATGAAAGAGGAAAGAAATAAAGAGAAAAAAAAGGAAATAGAAACAAATATGGAACAAAAAAAAAAAAAAAAAAAAAAAAAAAAAAGTGATCTGCTAATAAATTCACTTGTTAAAGAAAATGAATCAAATAGTACAATAAATGATATGAATATAAATGAAAAGGATAATTCAGATATTACAGAAGACAGAGAAAATTCAAGTATTAGTTATGATAAGAAGATAAATAATATAATAACAAAAAAGAAAAATGATAGTTCGAGTGGTAGTAACAATAGTGATGATAATAATAATGATAATAGTGATGATGATGATAATAATAATAATAGTGATGATGATAATAGCAATAATTATAGTGATGATGATGATAATAATAATAATAGTGATGATGATAATAGCAATAATTATAGTGATGATAACAATAATTATAGTGATGATAGCAATAATGATAGCGATGATAGCAATAATTATAGTGATAATAATAATAATAATAATAATAATAATATTGATAAGTGTGATGAGAGAAAAAATAAAAAATTACAACCCCATTTATCATATCAATATAAATTAATTGATTATAATAACATATCTAAACGTCAAATAAATAAAGTGTTCAATACATTGAAAAATAATTATAACAATAATTGTATATATATAGATTCTGATTATGATTATAAAGAAGAATTTTCGAATTATATAATTGATGATAAAAATGATAATATGAATATAAAAGATATGAGTATGAAATTAGGAGATCCTTCAAAAGGAAAAGAAGATATTATTAATTTAACAAATGAAAGAATAGGTATACCAGAAATTTTATTTAATCCACAAGATATAAATTTAGAACATTGTAGTATAGTTGAATTAATATATAGATGTATATCATTATTACCTAAACATATACAGAAATATTTTGTTTCTCAAATATATATATCAGGAGGATCTACAAAATTTAGAAATTTTAAACATAGATTATATAAAGAATTACGTCAAGTATTTCCTTCTGATTGGGATATAAATATTTATTCACATAAAAATAGTTTGTATAGTAATTATATAGGAACATATGTATGGTTAAGCGATCCAAATATATATAACTATAATGTTATAACAAGAGAACAATATTTTAATTTTGGAAAGGATTCTAAAGTCTGGCATAGAAAAAAAGAAACATGAAATATTAATAGACATATAAAAAAAAGATAAGTGTAGTGCTATGTGTATAATATATTCATAATTATTAATTCTGTGTCATTTTTTGTGTGCCCCCATATAAATAAATAAATAAATAAATAAATATATATATATATATTTTATTTTATTACTCACTATATGAAGACGACAAATTTATATACTTATTTATTTTTTTAGTACCAAAAATATATATATATATATATATATATATATATATGTGTGTGACATAGCCATTTAGTTTTTCCTTTTATATTTGAAAGAAATTGAATTTTTTTTTTTTTTTTTTTTTTTTTTTTTAAATTGGATAAGGAGATGTTTTATGTTTACATAATAATTTGTAAATAAAACAATGAATAATTTTATAACAAAAAAAAAAAAAAAATACATATATATATATAATATATATATATATAAAATGTGTGTTTATAAAAGTGTTAAAAAAAAAATACAAAAAATATTAAAAAGCATAATAATAATATATTCACACATAATATATATATATATATATATAATATTTATGTGTTGACATATTTGATGTGTATAATAAAAAGAATTTAATTATTTTTTTTTATCGTCTGAATTCATTTGTAAAGCTGTTTTAAGTTTATTTTGTATGAATTCCAATATTTTTGTTTTATAAACATTATCATCAAGATTTAGATTCATTAGATCTGTTGGAAAGGAATTACTTTTTAGGTTCAAAGAATTTATATCTATAAGTTCTTGTGGATGTATTTGTTGTATGTTATAGAAATCATCATATTTTGTAAATGGTATAACATTTTTAAAAATAATTTTATAATGTTGTTTGTGAATTTTATTTAAGGTTAAATTATTTTGTGATAAATAATTAAAATGGAATAAATCACTTTCTAATGGTAAGAATGCTGCATAAATATATATGATATCTAATTCTTTTTTTGTATTATAATATAATTTTTCATTTATACCTTCATATTTTAAATAAGATAGATTATTATATATATCTAAATATATTTGTTCATGTTCTTTTTCAATATTTATTAATATTCCTTTATTATATGGAGGAATTATATACATATTTTTTATATATTCAAAATTATATACATTATTCATATTATATGCAATAATATCATTTTTATTATCTCTTATATATTTAGATAAATTATTTTTTAAAAACTGTAAATAATCTTTTTCTATACTACTTAATTCTTTTATTTCTTCTTTTATTATACTTTTCTTTTTATTAGATATATTAAATATTGGTTTTATAAGAAGTATATCATTCTTATATACAATATTTGTATTATATGGTTTATAAAACATATTATTAATATTATCAATATATAAATCCTTCTTATTATATATATCATACATATCATTGTTATAAGATATATCATTTACATATTTATTATTTATTATTTTTTTCTCTTTATTCTTCAATGTATTATTATTTGCATTGTGTTTATATATACACTTATCTGTAATACATACATATTGTATCACATGTTTTAAAAAAATGGATTCACTTATAGATGTAAAAAAAGAAAAGGAATGAAAGTTAATATAAGATGGATTCATATTTTTATTTTTTCTTTTATTATTTTTATTCCATATATAATAAGAATAATCTTCTTTCTTTTTTAATTTTAAATGGCTATTTTTTCTTTCTTCCTCTTCTTCTTCTTCTTCGTGTTGGTCTTCATTTTCTTTTGATAAAAAATATTTGAATACTTTATTAAACATGTTAGTATTCAAATGTTTTTCTGATGTCCCCTCATTTATATTATTATTACTTCCCAGTATTTCATTTGTTGAAGATGTGGTTGCTGTTGTTGATGTTGCCCTTCTCCTACTATCACTAGCAATAGTATTATTATCACTGTTGATCATTTTTTTTTTTTTTTCATAATATTGATTGTTAGCATGATTTGAACCTGTAGTGTTTATATTAATATCATTTTCATCAGATACATTTTTTTTGTGACTCCTTTTATTATTTTGTACATTCATATTATAGGCAGTTCTTATATTTTTCATATTTCTATTAATAACTTGTAGAAAGTTAATTTTTGAAGTAAAAAATATAGGGATATAATTATAAACCTTACGACTTTCATTTACTATTAAACTATTTATAGAGATATAGAAAGGCATTATTGTATGATCAAAATATTCATTTTTATATATAAATGGTGAGAGAGAATATTCAATGTGTATCTTATTAATTCTATAATAATGTATATTTCCTCTTAAATAATTTAATACATTAACATATTGAAAAGGAATATCTTTATATTCTTTAAATTTTTTAAAATAATCTACATGTATCTCTAAGACAATATTATATTTTTTAGTATTATTTAAATAGAAATGAAAAAAAATATAAAAATATTGTGGTTTATTATATCCACAAGATATTTTATTCATATATTCATCTAAATTAAAATTATCATTTTTTTTATCTTTCATATTATTCAATATATTAATATCTGAACTTATTATAGATTTATTATTTTTTTTTTTACATATATATTCATATATAGGATTAGAAGAGAAACCTATCAAAAGTTCATTTAATACAATAGGATTTTTAAATTCAATAATTCCTTTTTTAGATAATAATAATATATCATCACTATTATTTATTGTATTATTAATTAAATAGGAATATACATTTTTCTCTTCATTTATTTTACTTTTAAAATTTAATAACTTCATCCTTTTATATCGATGTAACGATGATATTCTATAATTTAATACTTGTTCATTCCAATATATATTCCCTTTCTCATCTTTTATTCCATCAGATAAGTTCTTATTATTCTTATCATAATAAAAATTATTAGGTATAGAATTACTACTCCAGTATTTTTTATAATCGTTGTTAGGATATTCCTTATTATCATCATAAAGAATATTATTATTATGTCGATGATTATTACTAAAATTATTACTATTATTATTACTATTATTATTACTATTATTATTATTTTTAGTAGCATCGTTGTTGTGCACACTGTCAATATCATAATTGTAATTCATATCATCATCGTTAAGAATATTATCGTTATAATGAATATTATTACTCATATGATTGACATCACTTATATTATCATCATCGTCTATATTATCCTCATCATCTATATCATCTATATCGTTTATATCATCTATATCGTTTATATCATTTATATCATCGGCACCACTCATATTTTCTACATTCACATTATTCAAATACGAATTATCATATGGAGATGATCTCCCTTTAACATACATATCATTCTTTTTATTATCATTTGTACTTTTTTTTTTTTTTTTTTTTTCTTTTTTCTTTTTATTCAAAAAATTATGAGATAAGTCATTTTTCTTGGACATTCCATAGACCCATGAACCACTCAAAATAATATCTGTTTTTGCATTACAGTTAGAATAACTGAGATGTATATTATCATTTCTATAATTATTATTATAACAAATATTTGTATTAAATATGAAATCTAGAAATTTACTTTTATTATATTTATATTTAAAAATTATATGATTACATACACCGTTATAATCTACATGTAATTTATAAATATTTTTATAATAATTAAAATCTTTATATGTATTAACTTTATTTAACATATTTGTAGAGAACATGAATATCTTCATATTATTGTCTCTTCCTTTTTTATATGTCTTGTTCATTTCTTTCCATTCTTTATATATTTCATCATCTGTCACCTTTATATCATTCTTATCATCTTCATTATTAGAACAAGAACATGATTTATTTTCCTTTTCATAAGGATTATATAAATATTTATTATTACACGAGTTATAATCATCATCGCTGTTACAATATTCCTTTATATGTTTATTATGAGATAAAGTTTTTATATTATTATCATTCTTTTTATAATTATCAATATAAATATTATTATTTTTATTATCATATTCATTATTACAAGAACATTTCATATGTTTATTATTTCTTAGAGATATAACCATTTCTGAATTTTCTATTGACCTTAAAAAAATACATCCATATGTATACTTTGAAGTATATCCATATTTATTTTTTAAATTATCATGTGTTTTATATTTCTTGTTTAATAAAATTAAATGAAGTTTTTTTTTTTTTTTTTCTATTATTCTATTAAAAATAAGAGAAAACAAAAAAAGCGGTTTTCTCATTTCTTTTAATGTATCTCTAGTACATATACCTACATTTACATTTTTATTATTTTTAAATATTTCTTCAAAATTATTTTCTTCTTTTATATCTAAGGATTCTAAAATATTACTAGCACTCTCTAAAGGTACATCATTTTCTAGTACTTTTAAAATATTAAAATATTCATTTTGTCTATTCGATTTTTTAATATATTTTAAAAGCAGTGAGTTTTTTTTGTAGTCTAAGAAATGTTTTAATTTTTTCGACCCCTGATGAATATGATGATTCTGTGATGAATCAGAAGCATGAAGATAATTATAATTATTATAATGACTAAAATGATAATTGTTATTTATATTGTTGTCACTTTTTTTGTTGTTGTCACTTTTTTTGTTGTTGTCACTTCTTTTGTTGTTGTCATTTCTTTTATTGTTGTCATTTCTTTTGTTGTTATCACTTCTTGTGTTGATGACATCTCCTTTGTTTATGGTCATAGTTGTATTTTCTGATTGTTTTATATTTTCCTTTTTCATTTCTCTTTTATCTCCTTTCATATTGTTCGTTCCACGTTTTAATAACACCTGTTCCTCTTCTTGAAGAGCCTTGACATCTTTAATAGTGTCATTATAAGTAATTTTTATACTATTAAAATTATTTTTTTTCTCATTATGGTGACTAGATAATGGTGCTGTGTTTTCTAAAAAAACTGTATTTTTATATGTTCCCTCCCATACATGTTTAAATATTTTATTAAATTTTAATTCTTCTATTGCAAGTGATAAAGGTAATAATACAGATGTATCGTTAACATTTCCTATATGCTCAGATAAACTTAATCCTTTAACTTTATTTTTTTTTTTATCAGTATAATAATTATTAGATGAATTATCTGTATTATATAAAATATTTGTTTTTTTATAATCAATAATATAAGGTGAATACCATTTATTTTGAATATTTGTAATTTCATTTTTTTCTTTTCTTTTAAAAATAGGAAATATAATATTTATAAAAGATGAAAATATTTTATAAAATATATTTTCATTTTTTTTATTTTCTATATCTTTTTTATATATATATTGTTCACTTTCTTTTTTGTTTTCTATATCTTTTTTTGTAATTTTATAAAAAGGGTTTGTATGTAAATAACTGTATTTAATATCTTGGTATTCATCATACATATAAACATATTTTTTATGGTTTTCTTTTATATGAAATTTATTTGCACTTCCTTTATTATGTATGTCTATTTCATCGTAATAATTATATTTATAGGTATTTGCATTTGTATTTACATTTGTATCAACATTTGTATCTACATTTGTATTTATATTTACATTTATATTTACATTTATATTTGTTTTATTCGTTTTATGCTTTTCTTCCTTGTTTATATGGTGACATTCTAATAAATCATCACTAGAACATTCAAGATTAATTAACTTTTTATTTATAACATTATTTGTCGATATAAAAATATTATCTCGAAATGTTTCTACAAAAAAATCGGCTAGCGATGGATGAAGACTAATATTACACAAGCATCTTGAATATATATACAAAATATATAAGAAAAAGAGAATATACAAATTTTTTCTTATATATTTTAATACACTCATTTTAAATAATGTCAAAAATATATATACAAGGGTAATACATATAAAAAAATAAAATATATAACATATATATATATATATATATATATATATAATATATAATATATCAGCTCAATGTTATTATTATATTTGCTCGTTTTGAAAAAAAAAAATATATATATTATCCATCTTTAAGAACTTATCATTTTTTAAATCATCACATAATATTCTTAAATCGATAAATCAATAAATAAGAACATATATTATCATGTGTCCACAAAAAAAAAAAAAAATAAATATATATATATTTTTTTTTTTACACACTCGAATGTATGTTTTAATGTGGTGGAAAATTCTTTTATGAATTCATATATTTAATGACTAAAAAAAAAAAAAAAAAAAGTAAATACAAACATATAATTTAATTATATAAATATAAAAATATATATATATGTATATATTATATATATATATATATATATTTTTTTTTTTTTTTTTTTTTTTGAGAATGTATTTATGTGGAAATAAAACATACTCGCAACTTTTTTACGTAAGAAAAAAAAAAAAAATACAAATTAACCTTTACACATATTATAATATTTATTTTTATTTTTTTATTATGAAATTTTTGAAGTTCTCAAGGGACTATTTAAAAAAAAAAAAAAAAATTAAATACACATGATAATATATATATTTTTGTAATTATTATATATTTATATTATATCCATATTAAAAAATATATATATATATTTTTTTTTTTTTTTTTGGTAAATATACTTATCATTTAGGAATTAAGCAAAGAAATTAAAATTAAATACACATATATATATATATATTATATATATGTATTTATATATATATGTGTATATATTTATGTATATACATTCTCCTTAATATATTATATATATTATATTAGCATGTGCCTTTTATTTTTTATTTCATCTTAAGAATTAAAAAAAAAAAAAAAAAATAATAAACATATACATTATCTTTATTCCTTATATTTCATTTTATCTTTTTAATATTTATATATATTAGTGTGCATATTTTAAAATCAGGATTCTACTATATTATCACATATAAATATTTATATGTTGTATTTTTTTTTATAATCTTATTTAAAGCATATTTTAAACTTTACAAAAAAAAAGAAAATATATATGTATGTATGTAATCTGTTAAAATGAAAAATAAAATTAAAAAAAAAATAAAAAAAAAAATACAAAAATAAATAAAAAAAAAAACAAAACAAAACAAAAACAAAAAAAAATTTAAGGGATTATCATTTCGAGATATTAAAATACAAAACAATAAAAAAGGAAAAAAAAAAAAAAAAATATACATATAAAAATATTATATACATATTATAAAAATATTATATACATATTATAAAAATATTATATACATATGATATAAATATGACATTAATATGTACATATTTATATATTTCCATATTTCCATCTTTTTATTTTTATTTTTATTTTTATATGTGACCTATAATTCTTGGGTTTTTCATTTGATTATATAAAAGACAAGCGACAATACAAAGAGATATAATTCCTATTACTAAATATAGAATTCCTAGTGATTGTACTTTTTCATTTATAAATACTGACCCCTCAGCTATAACAAAAAATTTCTTTCCATTAAATTTAGAAACAGGGAAATTATTATTAATATTTACATAAAAAGGTACAGTCAGTTCATCATTAATTTTAGCATATTTCTTTCTAAACTCTGATAAAGCAGCTGTTTTCATCCATACGATAAAATGAGAATTCTCAACTCCATATCCATTTTCATTATTCATATTTAATGCATTTTTATATTTTTCATTCATAAGCCAAAAATCGACATGTGATTTATGTAATTCCATTTCGCTAGCTGATGGGTTCTTAAATTTATTATAATCACTATACCAAGTAATACCTTCTTTAGATTCATCTAATTTAATCATATTCTGTAATTCTTTATCTCTATAAACAGAAAATGTGTCATTGAAAATACTTCTAGCTATAAGTCCACATGGATGAAGGATTTTCCCTTCACTATTTTTTGTAATCTGTCCACATTGAGAGACTTCACTGTCTTTAGTATATACAGTTCCCTAGAAAAACAAACATAAACATATAAATTATATGAATGATATATATAAGATATATGTGATATATATGATATATATGTGATATATATGTGATATATATATTACACATGTATGTCAAATATTTATTTTATCTATATACACAATTTCCATATGTCTTCCTTTTTAATACTCATTTATTTTTTTTTATTTTATTTTTTTATTTTTTTATTTTTTTTCATATTACCATCAACTGATTGTGCGATTTTGATACTAGATATTTTTTATGGTTTTGATAGAAATTATGGAGCTCATAAAAAATATATGCATTTTTTTTAAATGGTCTTTTAGGTCCTTGACAATTATCTTCATTTACTTCTAACAACAAAGGTGATGTATTATATTCTCCATACGAAATTTTACATTCTTTTCTTCTTGTAGATAAAATAATAAATATACATCCTATTAAAATAAATATAATTGATACACATAAATAAGTTGTTATTAAACAATGTGGAGTCCAATATCTTTGTTTAGATTTTAATTTCTGTTGTTTGAATTTCTCAAGAATTGAAGTTTTTTCTTTATTTAAATCTTTTATATTATTTTTTATATTATCATTTCTTTTTCTTATATCATTTTGTTTTTTTATATTATTTTCATTTTCTAAATTATCTTCTATTTTGGAATATGTATTCATTTTCTTTTCTTCAAAAAAATTATCCTCATATTCTAAAGAAGAATTTCTATTAGATATCTCATCTTTTATATAATTAGATGATGAGGATGTATCTTTTATGTATATTTGTTTTTCTTTAAATTCTTTTATATTATTCTTTTCTTCATTTTTTAAACTCTTTAAATTATGATTGGAAAATATGAAATCGCTGGATTCTTCTACATCGTTATTATAACAAGGAATATTATTACTATTACTGTTATTACTTATATTATTATTACTTTTATTTTTATTATTATTATTATTATTGTTGTTGTTAATAATATCCTTTTCTTTTACATTCTTTTTTATACGTTTACTTTTCATCGTTTCTGCTATATATTTTATTATGTATCTTTTTTTTTTTTTTTTTTTTTTTTTACACATAACTTAATATGAGATTCCCTTTTTTCTTGTCTTGTCGTGTCTTGTATTTTTTTTTTTTTTTTTTAAAAAACGGATGGCATTTAAAAGTGAGGCATTAAATCATAATAAAATGATAAAAATATAAATATAAATAAATAAAAACATATACATATACATATATATATGTTCAAATTTAAAAGTATGTAATAAATAAAACGTTTGAATGAGGTCATGAAAAAATTAATTATTAAAAAAACAGGTTGAAAAGAATATCATAAGAAAAATATAAATTACATAAGATATAAAAGTAAAAAAGCTACACACATTTAAATAAAAATAAAAAAAAATATATATATATATATATATATGTATGTATGTATAGACGATTAATCACAAGGTTTAAATAGTTGAATTTTTAAAAAGATAAAATATTTAAATACAAACAAAATAAATAATATATATATATATATATATATGTATATATTTATATGTGTTTATTTTTTATTTTTTATTTTATTTTTTATTTTTGTTCTTTTGATTTGTTCTAGTTTTTCTTTTTTCTGGAAAAAAAAAAAAAATAAAAAAAAAATACATACATATAATATCTTCATTTATATGTTAATATATGAGTTTTATAAAGCACAAATAAGTGAACATAATATTTTGAGTTTATATTTTTTTTTCCCCCCTCCCCCCAAAAAAAAAAAAAAAAAATAAAAAATAATAAAAAAATAAAAAAATAAAAAAATAATGATGTATATTTATATATATATATATCATGTTGGTTATAAAATAATTGTACTCTTTTTAAAAATTATATTTACATATTAATATATCATATTATTATGTGTGTGCAATGTTTCATTACATAAATTATGAAGAAACATTTTTTAAAAGAATATAAAGGAACATCATTTATTTTTTTATTATATTCTAAATAATAATGTGATGATGTGAATACATCTTAAGATTATAATATTATAATATTATAAGATTATAAAATTATAAAATTATTTTACACTTTTTTAAACATATATAATTTATATACATATATAATTATATATATATATATATTTACATTTATATTTCTTTTTAATATTTTATTTATTTATTTATTGTGTGTACTAACTGATAAATGCATAAAAATATAATTTAAAAAAGAAAAAGAATGTGGACACATATTTATTCATTATATTGTTTCTTATTCTTTTATATAATTTTTTAATCTTAAAGAAAGAAAGATTTCTATTATGTCCCAAAAAATTGTAGACCCTTTTTCTTTTTTTTTTTTTTTTAAAAAAATTTACAGACATGTATATATAAAAATGTCACAAAAATATATATATATATATATATTTTTTTTTATTTTCTTTTTTTTTGTGTCTAATATATTATTCCATCTGACTTCTTTTTAAGAACTCATATTTCTAAATGCTTTTTAATTTTTATTTTACATTTTCTTGGAGGATAGAAAAAAAAAAAAAAAATATTCATAGCAACGAGCCTCTTCCTTTTACTCACAATTATTATTCATTACATAGTTATTCTTTCTTCTTATAAACAACCTCAAAATAGTTGTAAAAGATAAATATAAATATATTTATATATATATATAAATATTTATTTATTTTTCTTTATATATATAAAAGAGTTTAATATATAAAAATAAAGTCGAATGTTTTATGAAAAATAATAAAAAAAAAAAAAAAAAAAAAAAAAAAAAATTAAAATTTTAAAAAGTAATAAAGTTAACGTAAAAATGAGCATATATATAAATACAACATTAATTGATAATTATATATATATATATATATATATTTTTTTTTTTTTTTTTCCATATAGTACCATTTTAAAATTAATAGTGCTGTCCTTGTTCATATTATATATGAATTCTTTTAAATTTTCTTTTTTTTCTTTAAAAAAAAAATCATTCATTTTAATAAAATACCATCAAATTTGGTTTGAAACCATTTCATTGCATCTTCTTTAGTAACTTTATGAGTCTTTGAGATTTTCGATCTTCTTCTTGTTCTTCTTGTAACTCTATAACCTGACCTTGATAAATGAACATAAAAATCCATACCATATATACCTGTGGATGGATCATATTTAATACCTAAATCAATATGTTCTTGAATTCCAAATCCAAAATTTCCAGTATCTGAAAAGTTTTTTCTTCTTAATTCATATTCTTTTACTTTTAATCCTTTCTCTAATATTTCTAATGCTTTCTTACCTCTTACAGTTACAAAACATGATATCTTTTCATTTCTTCTAACACCAAAAGATCTTATAGTAAATCGACATTTTCCAAATATTGGTTTCTGCTCAGTTAATTGTTCCAACACTCTTGCTGCTCTTGTTAGCCTATCACCCGACTGAAAAATAAAAAAAAAAATAAAATAAAATAAAATAAAATAAAAAGAATATATACATATATAAATATATATATATATATTTATATATTTATATTTATATATATATATTTATATGTCCAAATTTACAATATATCATATATTAACATATATTTTTTCTTTCATTTATTTTTATTTTTTTTTTTTTTCTTACTTCTCCAACACAAATATTGAGAACCAATTTGTTCACTTTAATTTCTCTCATAACATTTTGTTCTTTGTTTTCCATTTTTTATAAAAATATTATTAAAACTTAAAATTAATGAATAAAACAAAAAGTTAATTATTTCTATATACAAATAAATATAAATATCAATATATATATTATATTATATTATATTATATTATATTTTTTTTTTTTTTTTCTTTTAATTTTTTATCTATATAAATAAAATTATATTATTTATATACAAAGCAACATAACTGAAAAGATAAAATAATTACATTATATTAAACTATAATTTTTTTTTTTTTTTTTTTTTCTTATCATTAAAATGAAAAATAAAAATTTTGGGATATTCAAATTGGAATAATAAAAAAAAATATATAATATATATAATATATATATAATATAATATATATGGGCTTATATTTTTTTGGAATTAAGAATGTATATATAAAAAAAATCGAAAATTCTCTCTTTACATATATATTACATAATATTATTATTTATTTATATAAAATATTATTTTATTTATTTTATATAGTTCATAAATTGGTATATTATATATTATAATATATATATAATAATATATCAAACTATTTAAAAAAAGAAGAAAAATTGAATTCTTCATCATAACACTTGTATATTTTTTTTTCTTTATATTTTTTTATTATTGCTGGAAAAATGAAATATTAATATAATATATATATAATATATATAATTATATGCATATTATATATATATATATATATATATATATATTATAATATTATTATAATGGTATGTATATACAATCCATTTTATTTATATTCATTATATTATTTTCGTTACACTCTTCTTTCCTTCTATCATATTATTTATTATATAAATAAATATATTTATTATATATATATGTAAGAATAATTTAAAGGGGAGGGGCAAAGTATATTTTAAAAAGTCCGGTTTTTTGAATAACATATATATATATATATATATATATTATAATATAATACATATTTTTATTTGAAAGGGTAAAATTTTAGTGGAAAGAGGGGTGATTCAATAGTACTATTAATATTAAGCCCAAATAAAAAATTACTTTAACATTATAATATATATATATATATATATATATATAATATATATATATTTTTATTATATATATTTTTATTAAGAGGCACATAATTAAACATATCATTTTATATATATAAATAAGAACAAATAATCATTTTATATATTATAATAAAAATATACATATATTAAAATAATCCTTTTTATAACGTTGAGATTTTAATATATGAAAATAGAAATGTATATATATATATATATAAATATTTTATATATTTTATATAATATGTAATAACCCTATATACAACAAAAGATATATATCACCATATATTATATATCACAAAACGAACAATAATAATATTTATTATTTATATATATTTATAAATTTTACATTTTTTCGAAATATACAATAAATATTAAAATATTATATTATATATATATATATATATATATATATATTTATATCCCAACATAATATTATTTATAAAATATATACATATATATAATAATATATATTATAATAAAAAATATTTATGTATATTTTATTATTTTTATTATAATTTTATAAAAAAATTTTATTTTCAAAAAAAAAAAAAAAAAAAAAAAAGAAAAAGAAAAAAAAAAATGATATATTTTTTATTTTAATATAAATAAATTATAATATTATTTAAAAGGGAACTTAAAAAATTACTCAAAAATAATAACAAAAAAAAATAAAAAAAAATCTTGAATATAATAGAATATTTTCATATTATTATATAAAATCTTACATATAAATTATAATTTTCCTTCTTTTTTTTTTTTTTTTATATTAAATTTTTATATAATATTCTAAAAAAATGGATAAACAAACACTTCCACATCATAAATATAGTTATATTCCCAAGCAAAACAAGAAACTCATTTATGAGTATCTCTTTAAAGGTATTAAAGGATAAACATTAAAATATAAAAATAATCTATATTAATAAATATAATATATATATATATAATTATATATATATTTTATTATATCATAAAATATACATTCACATATATATATTATATTATATTATATGTCGTTTTGTTTAATAATTTTTTATTTATATATATTTTTTTATTTCGTACATTTAAAGATAATTTTGTTTTATTATTTATTTTATTTTTAAATAAATAATTATGAACAAATCAGGAACTTTTGATATTTTTTGCCTGTATGTGTACATAAATTTATATATATATATATCATATATATGTATTTTTTTTTTTTTTTTTTTTTTTTTTTTTTTTTTGGCTATTTATAGAGGGTGTTATAGTAGTTGAAAAAGACGCAAAGATACCACGTCACCCACATTTAAATGTTCCAAATTTGCATATAATGATGACATTGAAATCATTAAAAAGTAGAAATTATGTTGAAGAGAAATATAATTGGAAACACCAATATTTTATATTAAATAATGAAGGTATATATATATGTATATATATGTATATTTATACGTATATTTTTTTGTGACACACTTATTTAGTTTATTTTTTAGTTTATTTTTTATTTTTTTTTTGCCTGGAAAAAAATATGTTATATACATTTTGACTATTTTTTTTCATTTGTATAGGTATTGAATATTTAAGAGAATTTTTACACTTACCCCCATCAATATTTCCAGCAACCTTATCCAAGAAAACAGTTAACAGAGCTCCAAAAATGGATGAGGATATATCAAGAGATGTAAGGCAACCAATGGGAAGAGGAAGAGCTTTTGATAGGAGACCATTTGAATAAAGAACATTTTATATGTTAAACTAATACACATATATATATATATATATATATATATATATATATATATGTATATATTATTGTATATTTTATTATAATTATAATCAAACTTATATTTGTTATTCTTTTTTTTTTTTATTTTTTATTTTTTTTTTTTTTTTTTAAATATAAATATATGTATTCTATATAATATGTATATTATATATTTATATATTTATATTTATTTAATATACATTTATTTATAAAAATTTAAAAAAACTTTAATTATGTTTTTACTACAAAACGAATGATTTTTAAAGAAAATGTCATAAAATTTATATTATTCAAAATAATGAAAAATTACATATATATATATATATATATGTATTATATCTTCATTTTTATATTATTCGGATAATATAATAAAAAGCTTATAATTAGTTAAATAATTCATTTATGCGTGAATTTTTTTTTTTATATTTTTTTTATTTTTTGTTTAATATAACAAATAGACAAAAGAAAGTTACAAAAAAAATAAAATAAAACAAGAAGGAAAATGTAATAAATATTATAAGGGATGGGGAAATATTAAATTGTCATGAATTGAAATAATTATGAAAACATAAAAAATAACTCTTTAAAAATATATAAATAAATAAATATATAATATATATATATAATATATATATAATATATAATATATTCATTTATATGTCTACTAAAAAAAATATAGTCGGGGTTTTTTAGGGACAGACAATTTTTATATATAAATTATTTGTACTTATATAAAGTTGATATATTTAATACAAATATTAAAGGAAATGTTGTTAAGAGGTAGGTACTACATTGATTATAGACATTTTATCATTTATACAAATGATTGTTTTTTCATTTATATATTTATTTTTATGAGTTCACTTTTTTTTTTTTTTTTTTTTTTTTTTCTTCTTTTCATCTAGATTTGCATCCATTTGAGTATCGGAGTTTGTTTCTTGGTTTGATATTTTTCCAGCGAGTTTATCTTCTCTCCTTTGTTTTCTCTTTAGATATTTATTATGTATCATTTTTTTAATTTTTTCATATATTTCTTTATGTTTTTGATCTTTCTTTTTCATATATTCTTTAAAGAATGATGGCAATTGAATATCATAAAATTTCATAAGTGATGTTTTTGTTTCTTCAGAAAATTGTTTTCTTTTTTTTTTGTATAGAGAATTTTCGCTAATCATTTTTTGAGCGGTTGTATTATAATTGATTGAATCTAAAAATTCTTTTTCATATTGTTTATGATTAAAATTATTATAATATTCATTTGCATTTTTTGAGAACATAATATATAGATAATCAGGTCTAATACCTTCCATAAAATCTCTATTTTTAATTTGATTTTTAATAGTTTCTAATTTTAGAAATGCATTATCTCTTTTTAATATATTATTCATTTTTTCTATATTTAGAAAATCAAAAAACATTTTTAGGATAGATGGATGAATACCTTGTCTATGAATTTCTTTATTTACTTTACAAATGGTAATAGGTAAAGTAGTTTCATCATCTTGTAAAATTTTATGAACACGTTCATGATCATTTAAAGGTGTATATGGAGACACTTCTTTTAAATTTCTGACTGTCATATATAATTTCCACAATAATTCTTTTTCAAATTTGAATATTTCAGTGTAGGAAGGCATATAAAATTTAAATTTATATTCTAAGTTATAACAGAACATATCATATGTAATCGAACTTTTATCTTTAAACATTTTATCAATAAATATTTTAGGAGTTAAAGAATAACAACATAAAGGTTTAAAAGGATCACATATTTTTCCTACTAATTTTAATAATTCATATTTTATGGGATTTATTAAATTAAATGGTAATTCATATCCTTTAATATATTTTGAATTTAATTTATCATTCAGCATAATAAAAGGTTCATCTTTTAAATTGGTATAAGATAATTTATGTGGATATTCATTTATTAATTCTTCAATTAATTTATATTGTGAAGATGATTTATAATCATTTTTACGCATATTACTTTTTTCATTTTCTTCTTTCTTTCTTTTATTTATTATAATTTTTGTTTTTAATTGATTACTTTTTTTTTGAGCAGGTCGAGACACATATACTCGAAAAGTTTTTCCCACAAGTTTATGCAAACACCATTCTGAATTATTAATAAAAAAAAAACAAATATAATATTTAATATAAAAGAAAAATAAAACAATCAAAATTTTTAAAAATAACAACTTCTTCTTTAAAATCATGCTTTTACGCTTTCTCAATAAGAAAAGAAACCCCACCACACATATATAAATCAAAATAAATAAAAATAAAATAATATATATATATATATTATATATATATATGTATATATTTACATATATATATTCATATGGGTAGACATATAATAGGGGAAACAAAAATAGTTTCTTATTTTCATTTATAATGAATGATCATATTATATTCTTGTTTTATATATATTTCTGGATATGTAATAAAATAATTAAACAATGTAATTAATCTATTTAGTGATCTCATATTTTTATATGTTGATAGTTTTTTTTTTTCTTAAGTCATAATTTTTTTCTTTTTTTAAATTTTCTTACATATGTAAAACATTCCATATAAATAATTTATTCATATATATATATATATTGATATTTATTTAAATATATGCTTGTAAATATTGATTGATTTAATATATATGAAAATATTCTTACTAAGGAAAAAATATTATATATAAATATTATAATATTTATAATATATATATTATTTTGCGATCATTTTATTTGTATTTTATTTTTGAACGTATTATATATATATATATATATGTGTATTAGTTATATATATAAAGATCTGGTTTAATTTATATTTTTATTTAATCTTTTCATAATATATATATAATATATTTGTATGTATGTATGTATGTATTTCCTCATTTTAATTAACTATATATATAATATATATGTATTTTTTTTTTTTTTTTTTTTTTTTTTAAATAAATACGATTTGTTCATATATTTCAAATTTATAGTATTTTATCATGTTTTGTTTTGTTTTTTTTTTTTTTTTTTTTTTTTTTTTTTTTCCTTTTTTTTTTTTAAGTTATTTTGTTTTATTTTAATATAATTAATTTTTTTTGTTTAAATATAAAAAAAAAAAAAAGGATTACATATATGATTATTAAATAAATAAATATATTATATATATATATATATTATATATATATATAATATATATTATATGTATATATAATGAATGATATAAATTTAAGTGAATTTAATAAAGCTAAAGTCTATCTATGGAAAACAGAAAATACATGTGATGAATTATTTTATCACATATCAAAAAAGATAAAAGGTTTATATGAAAAAATAAATTATGATGATTTATTTCATCATTTATATAATTATATAAAATATATTAATTGTAGTAACAATGATTTATTTTTAAGATATGAAAAACCTATACAGAATTGTAATAACTTATATAAAAATGGAGTGGATCAAGAGAATCAATATTTTTTCAACATTTTTAAAAATTCTAATTATGTTAAGAGGAATGGAAGTCTATCTATAAGTTATATTAACATGATAGATAAAAATATAAAAGTTGATCAAATGAATTTATTTTCAAACGTTTTTATGTCTATAGGAATACACGAGCTTAAAGAAGATGATGATCAAGAGGTTGATCATAAGAATAAAAGTGAGGCAGATGAATCCAAACGTGTATCTAACATGAATAATTCGAATAATTCGAATAATACCCATCATGATCATAATAATAATAATAATAAGGAAGATATATTTTTTAAGATGAATGACAAAATAAAAAATTTAATAAATACATACAATACTATCCATTTTAATAACAGTTGTGTTTTTATTCAAAGAGTATTGATAATTCCGTCAACCGAAAAATATGATGATATTATTATGTCAAAAATTATGGATATAAATGAAAATTTTTTATTTTCTAGTCAAAGTGAAGAAATGAATATAAGCACTCATAGTGCTTCTAACAATATTATACATCTATCAAAAGATTCTAATAATAATACAAATGAAGATGTAAAGAATGTTTATATAAATGAAAATAAAAATATTAAGACTGATTTTTTAAACAAAAATAATTTTAATGTTATGAAAAACTCCCCTTATTATGATTCATCAAATAATTCTGAACATATTCTTTCAAAAAATAATATCGATAAAAATAATATCGAAAAAAATAATATCGAAAAAAATAAAATTCAAAAAAATAACAAAATTTGTGAAACGCCAGCTAGCCAAAAAACAAATAATGATGAAAAGGACAAAAAAAATAGTACTACCATAGAAGGAACAAAAAATAATAATACAACTAGTACAAATACTTTTAAATTCAAAAAAAAATATTCTTCTCATTTTTTAAAAATGTTTAATAAAAACATAGTTAAAGAATATACATCTACAAATACAAATAATACATCATCTGTTCTTTTAGGAAGGGGTCTATCACTAGATGAGGTGGTGTCTGATGGAGTAAGAGGAAACAATTCAATAAACTCAAAAAATGAAAATAATAAAATGTGTCATATAAATGGGAATCAGAGTGATCATTACAATGATAATAATAATAATAATAATAATAATAGTAATAATTATAATAGTAATAATAATAATAATAATAATAATAATAATAATAATAATAATAATTTTAATTATAATTATAATCTTGTAGACAAACGATCTATAAATAATAATAATATTGAACCCAATGATGAACGAAATAAATATCATTGTATTGATTATATTTCAAACTGTGATGAAGAAGAAAAAAAAATTCAAGAGAATGAGGAACACATTTCTTTTATTTATAATAATTTCCATAACTTTAAAATAATTATATTTTTACCTTCCATAAAAAAACATTTTAATATACAATATAATAAATTCTTTCAAGCAATAATTATGAACATGTTTTATATGTTCATTTTTTTTTTATATGATCTACTAACAAAAGAAAACATGTGGATGTATATGAACACCCTTATAGATACTATGAATGATGAAGATAGAAAAGAAGAAAATACAAATATTCATAGTAAGATTGTAAATCAAGAAAGGGATTACAACAAAATATATAAAGAAGGAAATAAAAATGAAAATAAAAATAATAAAATAATAAATAAAAATAAAAATAAAAAAATAAAGAATAAAAATAATAATTCATATGAACAAAGTATCAAAAACTTTAAACTTATAGAAAATATAAAATGTGATATTCCAAATTATAAAGAGAAAGAACGATATAATGAAAAGATAAAAAAATTTAAAAAATCAGAATTAAATAAGAAAAAAGAAAGAAAATATATGCAACATAAATATGTGTATAAAAAAAATGAACATGAAAAATTAATAAAAAAAAATATTATTAAGGAAATGAAAAAAGACCAATTAAATACTTATGAAAGAAAAAATAGTGTAGATAATAATATATATATTAATCTAAAAAAATACTACAACGATGTAAAAACAAGTATTATATCTAAGACGGAGCAGTATGTTATTAAAGGTGAAGAGTTATTATATGATGGAATTTATAAAGTTTCTCGTTCAAGTACTTGTGAAGAGAATGAATGTAGAAAGAATAAACAAAGGAATGTTGATAAGGATATTGATGGAGATGATAATGAAGATGATAAAGAGAATGATAAAGGAGATGATAAAGAAGATGATATAGAAGATGATATAGAAGATGATAGTGATAATTATAGTGATTCTAATTACAGTGATTCTAATTACAGTGATTCTAATTATAGTAATTCTAATTACAGTGATTCTAATTATAGTAATTCTAATTATAGTAATTCTAATTACAGTGATGATTATGATGAAGAGGAGATATCATCTGTCGAAGAAAATTCTTCAAGTGATAAAAATGAAACATACAAAAGAAGAGATAATAATACAGATGATAGTTCATATGATGATAGTTATAATGACAATAATTTATATGATAACAGCTCATTGGGTGATGAATTTTCTGGTGATAATAATTCATTTAATTCTAATAATAATGACAGTAGTCTTGGTTCACTTAATACTCATGAGATATGTAATAAAAAAAATGTATCCCATCTAAAGGATGAACATTCTGAAAAAAATGATGATTATTATAATGATGATGATAAAATGTCAGAATGTAAAAGCAAAAATGAGAAACCCAAAAATAAAAAAAAAAATGTGAAACAAAAAAATAGACAAAAAAATGGGAGACCAAAAAATGTGAGACCAAAAAATGAAGTGAAAGATGAAAGAAAAAAGAAAAGACGCCTTTCTGATATAAAAAATTATGAATGTAGGATTAAAAAGAAAGCAGGTGATATATATTTATTATTAGGTAGTCCATTAGATTCCTTAGAAATATATATGAGTTGTTATGAAATATGTAAAGATCATGATGATATAATATATGAAGGAAATGTTATATTTTGTATGATATTATCTATTTATTTATATATAGTTCAAAATTGGATTCATTTCTATAAATTAAATAAAAATAAAAAGTATCCTTTTAAATTTCCTGAGATTATTGAAAATTTTATATTACAAATTCAAGAAAAGGTTCTACCTACAAAATATACTAATTATTCAAATTTTTTTTTTGATACATCTTATAGTATGTCTATAAAGGATAAGGGTCATAGAAGTAATTATTCTAATTATTATTATTCTCATCAATCACATAATCAAACATGTAATCAAGCAAATAATCAGGAAGGTAGTCAAACGCATAATCAAGAAGGTATTCAAATAAATAATCAAGAAGGTAGTCAAATGAATAATCAAGAATGCATGCAGATATACAACCAAGAAGGTATGCAAACACAAACACAAATACACAATCAATCATATAATCATTCACATAATACATCACAACAACAAATAAACACTCTTTCTTATTATAATGTAAATTTATCATCTTTTTATAATTCAGAACAAAGTATAGATACTTCTAGTTTGAATATAAAAAATATTTCTAGTTTTATAAATTTATTGTATGACCACATGAAAGATAATTCTATTCTAACCATAGATTGTAAAGAAGAAAAATATTATTTTTATAATTTAATTATTGAGCCACATAACATTTTATTATATTTATTATGTATTATAGATTTTAAATTAAATGAAGTATTGTATATATTACAAAGAAGTTCATCAATCATTGCACAAGAATATTTTTGTGATTATTTTTTATGTTATATAAAATATCTTTTAATATTAAAAAAGAAAAGTATGATATATTTAAAAATAAGTAAATATTCATATAATGTTGAAAGGTTTGATTATCCTTTATATATAAAATTTCACATGCAGTTGGCATTGATATATAAATATATTGGATCCTTTAGAAAATTTACCTTTACAATATATTTATTATGTATATCATTTTATTTGAATAAAAAATATTATTTAGCATATTATCTTGTTAACAATATATTACCTTTTTATAATTTGTCTTATCTTCATATGAATTATCTTTTTAAAAGGATTACATATGAGGATGACAAAAATTATATTCTAAACAATAATATGGACACAACATCTATTCATAATAATGCTCAAATAAATTCTACCTTTTTAATTAAAACAATTATGTTATATAATAATAATAATATGTGTGATAACAGTAATATAAATAATATGCTACTACAAAATACTCAGAGAATGAATATACCGTTTGAGTGGTTAAGAGATATTCATGAGTCTATTAAAAAAAAAAAAAAAAAAAAAAAAAATAATAATAATAATAATAATAATAATATATCTATAAATGCGGAAGATATAAATGAAAATAAAAATAATGATATTAATATTAATAATATTAATGGGGATAATATTAATGGGAATAATATTAATGGGAATAATATTAATAGTAATAATAATTTTAATGATGATAATTCCTTTGGTAATACATTATGCAATTCACATTCAAATGATATACCCAACAAAGATATATTTTCTTATCATTCAAATGAAGAAAAGAATAATATTGATATGATTACACATAATAATGTAAAAGAAAAGGATGATATATATCATATAGGAAATTTATTTAAAGATATATATATTTATAAGATTTATGAATCATTTTTAAAACCTTATAATATAGTAAATATGAATAGATTATTTGAATTTTGTTCGCGTTATATTAGTTGTAAAAGTATTTTTAGTTTAAATAATCATATGAATAAATTAAATATATATAAAAAAAATAAGAATAAATATAATGCAAATATACAATATAATATTCTTACATTTATATGTTCTTTATTAAAAGAAATAAATTATATGGATGAATATATTTTTTGTAATTTCTTAATATTATTATATTTATATAAATTTTTATCAAAAGAAAAACAAAAAGATATATTATATACTATATATGATTTCTTAAATAAAAAAAAAAAATATATTTATTTCTCGCCATTTATAACTTTAATAATGGATGAAAAGAGAAAAAAAAAACAAAGAAAATATTTAAAAAAATTAAATAATGAAACGAAGACATTTAATAAAAATAATTTCTTATTTTGTTTTTCATCTTTATCATCTTTTTCTTCATCATCACAAACGGGGAATATAACATCCTCATCTGAAATGTTAACTGACACATCAATGACATCAATGACATCATCATCATCATCGTCATTGTCATTACTATCAGATGATGGCTATGGTGATGATAATAATTCAAGAAATTGTTTAGATTCCATTGAATCAGGTTTATCTGATACATTTAATAACAAACAGATCAATTCTTTTTCAAAAAATTGTTCAATCAAAAAAAAAAAGAGTACTCAAGAAAAAATAAGATCAAACAAAATGAATCATAAAAAAAAGAAAAAAAAAAATTTTAGAGAAGAAAATAAATTACATTTCTTATCTGGAATAACAGAAGGTAGATGTGCACCTGTTCCTATTCTTGTAAACATCGAATATGCTGATAGAAGTTGTGGAAATGAGAAGATTTATATGAAGGTTGTTAAGACTGATATAGAAAGAAAAAATAAGACAAAAGAAAAGAAAGATAATATGATGAATAAACATATTGATGTGGATGAAAAATATGTGGATGAAAAATATGTTGATGAAAAATATGTGGATGAAAAATATGTTGATAAAAAATATGTTGATGAAAAATATGTTGATAAAAAATATGTGGATGAAAAATATGTTGATGAAAAATATGTTGATAAAGACAAGAACTCAGACAATTTAAACTGTGTAAATCATAATACATTTAATAATATTAATACATGCAATGAAGAAAATGTAAAAGAATGTTCAGAAAAAGAAGATTCAAAATTGAATGATTCTTATAAAGACGTTTTTAAATATAACCCATTTAATGAAGAAGAAAAAAATGTAAAAATTCAAAATATGTGTTCTGTGAATGAAATAAAAAATGTTATAATAACTTTAAAAAATACTTTATCTGTAAACTTAGTATTAAATAATGTGACTTTAATATCATCAGGAA
This sequence comes from Plasmodium sp. gorilla clade G2, assembly GCF_900097015.1. Taxonomy (NCBI): domain Eukaryota; phylum Apicomplexa; class Aconoidasida; order Haemosporida; family Plasmodiidae; genus Plasmodium; species Plasmodium adleri (nom. inval.). Next base: position 779,706 of record NC_041699.1, read on the forward strand.
TATCTATAGAAAATTATCCAACTAGTGTTATATTATTATCAAAAAAAAAGAATAATAAATTAAATAAAGTGCAATTATCTTTTAAAGCTAAAGAAACTGGTATTTTATTTATATTAGGGATATCATATTGTATTAGTTATTATTATTTTGATCAGTATTTATTATATAATACTTCAGCTTTAAGAAGATGTTTTATGAAGAATAAATTCTTTGATCATTATAATAAAAAAAGTAATGATCCTACGGGTCAAACTACATATAGATTTAATAAAGAAACAGATAATATAAATGATAAAAGGAGTATTTATGAATATATATCTGGTCACACTAATATGGATGACAATTATTTAAATAGAATGTATTCTAAACAAGGGGAAGAATTTGCGTCTTATAAAAATAATAATATTAATGGTAATAATAATATCAATATTAATGGTAATAATAATATCAATATTAATGGTAATAATAATAATAATGTGAATAATTTTTTTGATAATTTTGAAGACATGCATAAAGGATCAAGTAATGATATATACAATCGAGCTAAACTTTTAAATTATATCTTTAAAGTATCTAGTATATGTTCCATATTTGTTATTGATGATTATTTTTCTTTAACATCTGAAATTAAACTTTTTAATTTTAGTAAATATATTAATATAAAAGAATTATTAGATGATCAATCGTATTTAAGTAAATATATCATATCTAAAAATAATGAGAAAAAAAAAGAATCCATAATAGAAAGTAATAATATACACATGAATAATATAACAAAGGATAATCTAGATGCATCTTCTTTGAATGATAAGGAAGATAATAGTTGTTTTTTTTTAAAAAAGGTAAGTCATGGGCAAAATATATCTAATAAATATAAAGACATATATAATAATGATAATAATATAAATAGTTATAGTGATATATATTGTGATAATTTTGTAAGTGAAAAATTAGAAAATACTACAAAGGATTCAAAGAGAGAACATATATATATGACAGAAAATATATGTAATGATAATAATATAAATATGAATAGTGATAAGAAATATATAGATTGTAATAATCAAAATGGAAATAAAGAATTAGATTCTATGATAATAAAAAAGAAAGGTTCATATAAAAAACAGCATGTTTTTAATAGATTTTTATTACATAAAAGAAGTAGTTCAAAAAGATTATCTTTATCATTTTCTTCTTCTGTTTTGTCATCAAAATCGACACTATCCTTTCCAGATTCTTCATTATCATTATCGTCGTCGTCTTCATTATCATCTGGTTTATTAATTCCTCTTGAAAATGTGAAATCTGCTAATATAAATGGACATATAAATGATATAGATGATATAGATGACCATTTAAATGACCATTTAAGTGACCATTTAAGTGACCATTTAAGTGAACCACTTGAATCACAAAAAAAAAAACAGATTCGATTCAAAGCATTATATCAATTTAATAACAATGTAAAAAAAGGACATAAAAAATATCTTCAAATGTTGGAAGGAATGAATAATAAGTCTACTAAAAACAAAAATAATATATCTTATAATAAAGAATATGATGATAGCATAAATGACTTACACAATAATTTATATTTTTCTTATGATGCACGATTTACAGAATTATTAGAAGGAGAAATTAAATTTTTATGTTTAATATTAGAAAATAAAGGAAATATTGATATTGAATTTTTAAATATAAAAGTAAATTATAAGAATAAAAATATTAATGGGAGTTATTTTATAAAGTTTTTTTTTGAAAAAGCATTTTATATTAAAAATAAGGATATGCATTCAATGATAAATAAAAATAATAGTGAAAATATTCAAAATATTCAAAATAGTGAAAATATTCAAAATAGTGAAAATATTCAAAATAGTGAAAATATTCAAAATAGTGAAAATATTCAAAATAGTGAAAACATTTTAAATATCATAAGAATAAATAAGGGAGAACATTTAAAAGTTAAGAAAAATTCTTGTTTATATATACCAGTTAGATGTATAGGTTCTTTGTTAATCAATGAAGCTTATTTAAATATTTTTTATTCTCCTTATAAAGATAGTATATATTATGCAGAACAAAAAATTAAATTAAAAATTAACGTAAAGAAAAATATTAGTATTCAAAATATATTTTATTTTCCTTATGTTAGTTTTAATTATTTGCATATATTAAATAAATTATTAAATAGTAATTATTATCATACAAATATAATAAATATTTTAGGAATTATAAAAAGGAAGGAAAAAACAAAATCTATCCATTGTATGTACGAGAAACAAAATGGGGTAGATAATAATTATAATAATCCTATGGATGATAACACATGTGGTGGTATTAATAATACATATGACAGCTTCAATATAAAAGATGAAACACATTCATATAACAATATGATTATAAAAAATATGTCTAGAATGAAGAATACAATTATAAGAGATGATATATTATATAACATGAATGATAATAACATGCAATTAATACAGAATATTGAATATATGAATAAAATATATTATGAATATAAAGAGAATTTAAATATATGTATAGATAATAAATATATATTCTTAGAATTATATATAAAAAATTATAGTGGTTATATTAATTATTGTAAGAGCAAAAAATTAAAAAGAAGACCTACTTGTATAGTTGATAAAGAAAATAATTGTAGTAAATGGATTATATGGATTAAAAGAATAAAGAGAAATGAAAATCTATTTTTTGAAAATGAAGAAGATATATTAAATTATTTCTTACAATATATAGATTATAATGTATATTTGACATATTCTAGACATAAAACAGTTGGATTCTTAAGTCTTTATGGTTCTTATTTAAATAATATACATCTCAAAAATAAAACATTAAGTGATTTTTTTTGGAATGTAAAAAAGACAAAAATGGATCACCCAACAATTCAATTAAATGATAATAATAATATATATGATAATAATAATAATAATAATAATAATAATAATAATATATATATAAAACACAATATGTATGATGAGGAGGAAGAGAAAAAAAACAAATGCTCCTATTATCAAGAAAAAACAGATACACATTTTCTTTCAAATACACTAAATTTTCCAACGCCTTTTAAAAGTCAAGAAGAAAACAATAATGACAATAAATATAATAACGATTTATATAATATTCATAGTGTCAATAATATAGAAGATTCTCAAGATAAAAAGGAAATTAATAAATCCGATATATCAATAGAAAAAACATATAATGATAATTATATAAAAAAAAAAAACTCAGAAATGATGAATATTTTTTTTGAAAAGAACAATTATGATGATTCTCATAATAACATATCCTTTAGTTTAAAAAATAATGCTGAATATTTATTAAATGTAAATAAATTATTCGAAAAAAACTTTCTTAATGATATATTTTATCCATATATATTATTAATACCTAGATTCTTTCATTGTAAAAAAAAAAACAGTGTTATTATTCCTAAATGTTCTAAAATTTTAGATATGCATAATTATAAAAATATAGGAATCAAAAAAAAATATTTTCAATCCAAAACAAATCAAACATTTCATGTTAAAATATATTTAAAAAATTTATCAAATATTCAACTAGGTAAGTATACTCTATTATTATATCCATCTAATTTAAAATCTATTAAAATTATAGGTAGTCTTAATAAAACTGGATTTTTATCAAATAATAATAATAATACCGATATGAACAATTATTTAAATAATAATACAAATATTTCTAAATCGAGTAAACCATACCTTTTACATTCATTCAATGTTTATTCTTTATTCCAAGGAAAAGTTTTCTTTTATATAACTATATATTTTCATCAATATAACACTTTATTATTTCATCACGAGCCTATATTAATAACAATAGTATAAACATGAAAATTAAATATATATAACATATTTTACATATGTAGATAATAATACCTATATATATTTTTTTATATTATATATAATTAATATGTTATTTTAAAAAAAATATATATATATCACATCTTCATTTTATATATAAATTTTTTTTTTTTTTTAAAAAATCACATTAATAATATATAATAAAAATATTTATATGAATGGAATATATACATCGCATTTTTTAAATGTACCTATAAATATATATATATATTATATATATGTTTAATTTTTTTGTTTTTTTTTTTTTACAACATAAATGAATACATATATATAATATATATATATTTAATATATGTATATTTTTTTTTTTTTTTTTTTTTTTTTTTTGTTCTGATTATATAATATAATATTTTATAAACTTGTTATATTTTTCATAATTTAACTAATTGACATTAGAAAAAACAAAAAAAAACGGATGGGTATAAAAAATAAGTATATTTTTTTATTACATTTAAAAATATAAATGGTCAAAATATTGTAATATTTAATTATATATATATATATATATATATATATATATAATTTATTTAATAATTTAAAAATAATGAGTTATGAAGATGATGATATTGTAATACCAGGAGAGTTATTAGGCTCTCAAAATGAATATATAATAAATGGTCAAAATACATATTTATTGAAACATGAAATAAGATCTAGTATCCTTGGTAAAAAAATTATAAATAAAAATAATGACAATAAAACAATTATAAGTGTTTATAATCTGAATCCAGCTTCTTTATCTCTTCCAAAAATAGGAGATATAGTTATATGTAAAATTCATCGTGTATCATTCCATATGATATATTGTTATATTCTATCATCACATAATATATATACAAAAAACGCATTAAAAGGATTTATTTTAAAAAGTGATATACATATAAATGAAGGAGAATTAGGTGATAATTTCTTATGTTTTCAACAAGGAGATATAATAAAAGCTAAAGTTCTATCTATAGGTCAATACTCATCTTATAAATTGTCAACAGTTGGATCGGATCTTGGAGTCATAGCAGCATTTAATAAAAAGGGTAATCACAAAAACATAAATATAAAACACATATATATAAATAAATATATGTATGTATGTATTTTATTATATATATATATATATATATGTATGTATTTTATTATGTATATATATATATATTTTTTCTTTTAAGGTGAAATATTAAGACCAGTGGCTTGGAACCTCGTATTAAACATAAATGACATGACCTTTGAAAGAAGAAAAGCTTCAAACGATTTTTCTCTCCTTCTTTAATAAATATGAATTATGACAACAATGTGGATATTATATATATGCATATAACATAAATATGTATATATATACATATATTTTTTTTTTCTATTTATTCATTTTTATTTTTTTTGTGTATTAATTGGACCCACTGCAAATGGGTAATTTTTTTTTAAATGAACAAGTTTGAGAAAAAAAAAAAAAAAAATATATATATATATGTAATATATATATATATTATATTTAATTATACAAACAAATTATGTTATGACAAAAAAAAAAAATTAAATAATTAAATAATAAAAAAATATACTTATCACATAAAAGATCTTAACAAATTGGAAGAAACTGTTTTCCTCTTATCTTTAATCTGAATCTTTTCATTACTTTCCTCATGAATTATATTCTTCACAGTTTCAAGGTTCATATTATTTTTTTCTTCATTTCCTTCTTTACTTTTTTTTATTGTAAGAAAGTTCAATTTTTTGTTACCTTTTGATTCAGATGAATATTTCCTTTTCATATTCTTTTTATGATCGTTGTTCATATTTTTGTCAAGAAACTGTTCATAACTTTTATACATATTTTTTAAAGAATATTGTAATTTGTCTTTTCTAGATATATTCCTTAATAGAACAGAAGATATAAGATCATTCCATGTCATATTTTTTATATATTTTATATGCCAAAAATGTTCTCTTAATATATTTTTTCTTTTTTTTCCTCCTATAGGATGATTATTTAATAAACTTTCTACTTTTATAGCATCTTTTTTATTCATAAATTCTATATATCCATCTTGATATTTATTATTTCTTTTTTTCTTTTTTTTCTTTTCATCACCTTTTTCATTAGATAGAATATTCATATCTTCTTCATTTATTTTATTTAAATGTATTTTATCGATTTCACCATATTTACAAAATATTTCTCTTATCCTAGAAACATTTAATCCTATAGGCACATATGATAAGTAAATTATTCCTCTTTTAGATTCTTCTCTTTTTACTTCTTGCCATAGTTTATCATTTAATTGAAATCTTTCATCCACGATTGTTTTTTCATCTTCTTTTTCTTCCACCATAATATATCACATTATACATATAAATAAATAAATATATATATATATATATATAAAGAAAAAAATAATAAAGCACAATTTTTTACTTTTATTGACACTTAAAGTTAATATTAAATCCAAATTTTATATTCACTAGATATAAACGTTTGTAATAAATAATATTGGCAGATTTTCATATAAAAATTAAAACCATCATAATTTGTTTTTACTATATATATATTATATGTATGTTTGCAAACGCCAGTTTATTTTTTCGTTTTCTTCTTATATTATATAGAATTCTGTTCTAATTACTATTTTTTAAATAATTATAAATGGGACATCATTTTTTTTTTTTTATAAAATTAGGTAAAAATTAAATATATATATATATATCAAAAGAAAATAAAAAATATATATATAATCAAAAAATATCTAATACAATATTAAAAATAAAAAATAATTATTTGGTCTGTATTATTATATATATATATAATATATACATATAATATATTTATATATTTGTATTTATAATTTTTCTCCTTTACAATTTGCCTCAAATAAAAAAATTTATATAAAAGAAGATTAATATATATATATATATTATATATATGGATTTTTTTTTTTTTTTTTTTTTTTTAATTTATATAAAATATATATATATTATATATTATATACATATATATATATAATAATACACAAAAAAGAGGTACTTATATATATATATATATATATATATATATATATTTTTTTTTTTTTTTTTTTTTTTTTTTTTTTTTTAATTGTTGTAAAATGGAAAACTCTCAGTACTATAACAGACTTGTAGAATTAAATTCCTTAGCAGAAAATATATTTTGTCAAAATAAAAAGTTACTTTTAATCGATAATAATTTAAATGGCATAAGAGAAACCTTAGGAGCTTATCGAAGAAATGAAATTATAAAAAATAATGTAAAAATTAGTTCATATAATAATTTATTCTTAACTTTGAGCAAACGCGAAATGAAGGACTATCTGGAAAATGTATATATATCAAAAAAAAAATATATAAAAATTAAAATATTAAAAATAAAAAATATTATCACCTTTACATATATATATATATTATACATGTATATGTTCATATTATTTATTTTTATCTATAGATTGAAAAAACCTTAACAGAAAAGAGAGACAAAGAAAGAGAAAAAAGAAAAGCTCTAATTAAGGAACTTATAAAACTCAATCCGAGTGTCACAGAAATTCCTCTTGAGGAAGCCAAGTTTTTATTAAAACAATAAATTAGAAAAAAAAAAAAAAAAAAAAAAAAAAATACATATATGTATACATATACATATTATTCTATGAATTATATACATTTTTTTATTTTTCCATTTGCTTTTTAAAATTGTGCAAATGTATTTATAACCAAAAATAATGGTTACTGTGAAATGTAGAAAAAATACAATTTGAAAAATAAAAAATAAAAATGAAATAATTATCATATAAAATATGTTACTATAAATATAAATAAATAAATAAATATATATATATATATATATATATATATATATATATATATATGTATGTATTTATTTTTTTTTTTTTTTTGTAATTTATATTTGCATAACATTTAACACGCTTTTTAATACAATGAAGATGTAATGCATACTCAAAAGGACATATATATATATATATATATATATATATATATTTTTGTGTATTTTTTTTTTTTTAAATATATTATGATGTAGAATCCAAATATTATAATATAAAAACAACACAAAAAATAATAAAATAATAATACTTCTAACCTTTATATATTTATTTTGTCTCATCCACCTTATATGATTCTTTATTTTCAGTTACCCACGATTCGGAGTCATAACCATCCTGATAAAAAATCACCTTCTTATCAGAAATATTTTTCGTGCATTTTTTTTTCATATTTTTATACCTTTCTTCCAATTTATTTTTTGGATATTCAGCAATATAAAATTCTTTCTCTTTGTTATAATGTTCTATATACTCTTGATCGTTCTGAATGTTATACCTAAAATGTGGATAATATGCATAAAGGGTCATATATACATATATACACATATATATATATATATATATATATATTTTTATATTTATTTTTATTTATATGCAATGAAGTGATTACCATCCGGATACGTGAACTTTTGGGTTGTAAACCCTTTTTGCTCTGTATTCTGAATAATCTATTTTTGCAGTATTTATATTTGACATTTTTTCTTATGGATATATATTTATTTGGTGAAACAGATAATTTAATTATTTATGTGTTAAAATTATACATGGAAAAAATTAATTTGAAAAATAGAAAGAAAAAAAAAAAGGAATGAATTCTATAGATATAAAAATATTCAAAAAAAATGTTATCTGGTTGTTAATTCTGAAAAGTATAAACTATATATATTATAATTCTTTAATATTCGGCATAATAAAATTGGTGCAATACTTTTTTTTTTTTTTTTTTTTTTTTTTTTTCCCCCCCCTTTTTTTATGATGTACATTTTTAATGGTACACCATTTCAAGTACCTTAAAAGAAAAAAAATAGAACTCATAAATATCTTTAATATATAAACACCATTTTTATTTTAATATTATTATTTTTTTATTTATATACTTTTTGATGCATGGTTTTATTTGGTAGCTAGCCAAATGTAAAATAAGTTACAATATATATATATATATATATTATATGTGTTTGTTATATAATACTAAAATATCATTATATATAGATTTATTCTATACTATTGTAACATTTTTAAGTTGTAATAACATAACAGAATTCATATTTCTAAAGACATGTAAGGGGAAAATAAGGAAACAAAAAAAAAAAAAAAAAAAAAAAAAATATACATATATATATATATAATATATATATAACCCTTTTTAGCTGTTTTTTTTTTTTTTTTTTTTTTTTTTTTGTTATTTTTACATGAACAGTTCATAATTTTTTTTTCATAATCTATAATGAAAGAAATAAATGTCACCTTTTTGTAAAGGGGGAAAAAATAAATATAAAATAAAATAAAATTGTTATTATATTTCAAAAATATTAAAATTGTATATCCATTACATTATATACAATATAATATTTGTTGGACAACATAAAAAAAAATATTAAGTAAATACATATATATATTTATATATTTATATTTATTTATTTTCTATATATATATATAAGCTTATTAAGGTTGTACCTCGTTACATTGCTAAATTTATATGTTCCAGGCATTCGTGCGCACAAATAGAAACAATTATAAATAAAAAATATATAAACATATTTTTCAACTCCAAAATGTCTCTTGCTAGTATATTTTATTATTAAATTTTTTTTTTTTTTTACATATTTTTATTTTAATTTACTTAAAAATGTAAATTCAAAAATACTAATAAAATTGGTTATATATTCAATCACTATATTCTTCATAAGGTAAAAATAAAAAGAGGTTGTAACAATATTAAAAAGGTTCAAACAACAACAAAAAAAAAAAAAAAAAATATATATATATATATATATATATTGAACATATGTTTCCTAATACATGTATAGAAAAGTTGTTTTTTCATATAGTTCTCATTTTAATTATTTTATACTACATTTTTAATAAAATTAAAAATAAGAGTTGATATTATTAACTAAGATATGTAAATAATATTTATATATATCATAAAATTATATGTAGATATATAATATATGTAATAAAAACATGACGTTTTTTAAATATCTAAATAAAATTCAACATTGTGCTTTATCATAAATACCTGTATTTTAGATTCCATATTTAAAAATAAAAAAGATGTTATTATAATAACATATTAATTTAATAATATATATATATGTGAATAAGTCTTGTTTAAAAGAATTCTCATAAGTATGATACTACCTTATTGTACCCCCAAAAAAAAAAAAATATATATATATATATATATATTTATATTACATGCATAATATAAATATATTTAAGTCATAATATAAAAGATATATATGAAAAAAAACTACCACTAAATTTATAATATAAAAAAATTATACAAATGTATAATTATAATTAAATAAATTTATATATGCTATGGGAAGTCATTTACCAAAATTTTAAACTCCAATTAATTATATAAAACATTTGGGACATTTTATAAAAATATATTATATATTATATATATAAATATATTAATATTTTGATTATTATATTCTTTAACTTTATAATTTATTATTATTTTTTTTTTTCTTGCTCCACCTCATATTTATAATATATACAGTTCTTATAATATTGCAAAAATTTATAATTTATACTAAAGAGCAGGATTTAAAACAAAAAAAAAAAAAAAATGAGAAGGAATCTTTTAAGGTTAAATGGAAAAATAAGTACTATCATTAAAAGTGATAAATTAAAAACAAGAGGAATATCATACAACATATTAAAAAACAATATTAATGTTTCATTAGAAAGAAAAAATAATAATAATAATAAAATATTTTTTTCATCATTAAAGGGTCATCAAAAAATAGGAGGACGCCTTTTAAATAGTTATGATATATTTTTGATTTTATCTTTATTAGCAGTACCAACAATATTAAATAACAAATTTAGTAAAATGTCAAATAATATAGTAAATTGTTCTAATGTTGAAAAAGTATTTTTAATAAAATCGGATGAATTGCAAAATGGTGAAATGAAAGAAATAAAAGTACATGAAGAAAAGGATACAGTCTTATTAGTACGTGTAGATAATAAATATTATTGTTTAGGACCCAAATGCCCTCATTATAGTGCTCCATTAAAATCTGGTGTTTTAACAAATGAATATATTACATGTCCATGGCATGATGCTAAATTTGATATAAAAACAGGTGAATGTATTAATGGACCATCATTTGATGACATACCAAAATATGAAGTTGTAATTGAAGGTAATGAAGTATATGCTTTATTACCAAAGAAAATAGAAATTTTTGAAAAGAAAAGAATATGTGAATGTAAAGGAAGTTGTGAGAAAAAAAATATATTAATTGTAGGAGGTGGTGCTGCTACCTTAGGTGCATTAGAAACATTTTTAAAATTAGGATATAATGGAAAATTAATCATATGTAGTAAAGATGCATATAAACCATATGATAGACCAACACTATCTAAAAATGTATCGAATTGTAATAATTGTGATGAATTATATGAAGAAATAAAATTAAAAGAAGATTCTTATTATAATCAAAGTAATATAATATATAAAAATAATGTATATGTAGAAAAAGTTGATACCGAAAATAAAAAAGCACATTTAAATAATGGTGAAATTATAAATTATGATAAGATATTAATTACTACTGGTTTAAGTCCATCCCCATCACCTATGAAGAATATGAATTCAGATAATTTATTTACTTTACATAATTTAAGTGATAATATTAAAATTGCTCAATATGCAAAAGAAGGATCCAAATGTGTTATTATTGGTTCCTCATTTATAGCATGTGAACTTTCTTCTGCTTTGAAAAAAAAAAATGTTAACGTATCTTTAATATCTAAAGATGATGTACCTTTTTATGGATCCTTTGGTGACAAAATTGGAAATATCGTGCTTAACATTTTAAAAGAAAAAAATATTAAATTCTATCCATCTATGCACCCAACAGAATATATAATAGACAAAGGATTTTTTAGTAGAAAAAATGCTAACTTAATTCATGGAGTAAGGTTAAGTAATGGTGAAGTTATAAATTGTGATTATGTAATTGAAGCTTTAGGATGTATACCTAATTCTCAATTTTTAGATGACAAATATAAAAATGTTAATAATTTTATTGAGGTTGATAAGCATTTCAAGGTAAAAAATGATGATAATATGTACGCTGCTGGGGATGTGTGCACGTTTCCTTATTTCTTAACAGGTGAGATATAACAAACAATACGTATTGTTATATATACATATGTATATATATATATATATATATATATATATATATTTATTTATTTATATGTGATATTACCTCTTTATATACATTTTTTTTACCATATTTCATATTTTAGATGAGATGATAAATATTTGTCACTGGAACGTTGCCATACAACAAGGCAGAATAGCTGCACACAATATGTTAAGAGACGACAAAAAGGAATTTAACTTTATACCTTTTTTTAATACAAATATTTTTGGAAAAAATTTCAGATATAGTGGATATGTAAAGAACTATGATAAAATCATATATGAAGGAGATTTACTTAAACATAATTTTATTGGGTATTTTGTTAAAAATGATAAAGTTGCATCAATTATAACATTAGGCAATAACAAAATGGCATCTCTAAATGAATGTATGGCAAAAAATAAAGTTCCTAAAGTTTATGAATTAGAAGGAGGTCTAAAAAATAGTGACAGCATGATAGCTTCACTAAAAATATAAAATATATGAAGGAACAATATGGAAATAAGAAAATATTTGAATACTTGAAATATTTGGGCGAGACCAATGAAAAAAAAAAAAAAAAAAAAAAAAAAAATATATATATATATCTATATATATAATAAAATAAAAAAGTTCTTACCTGTTCAGGTAAAAATGAGGAAT